>NC_033800.1:115015829-115038154 GCF_001876935.1 Asparagus officinalis
GCCGGTTCAGCTAATTCTTAATACTCCAATAAGGTATACGAGTATAAACTATTTCCTATTTTTGGTTGAGAAGTTTCTGGAGAATATTTTTCTAAAAATATTCTTAAGGATAACTCAACAACACTACGCCGGACAACGCGTTGCAGATAAAGACTCGACGCCAACAATCGATGGTCAGCTAAAGATTAGAAAATCAGGAACCGACTTCAAGTTTAAAATTCCGACAACGGTCAGACAATAAATGCAGCACCGGAACTCTTACAGACATTCGACAAAGCACCGAATAGCCTGGAAGATTGAAGGAATCAAGAACGGAAGTCATTCCAAAGTCCCATTATGCCGACTGAAGGTTGGGACAATCATATCCAAAGTATTCCAGACTCTTCTATAAAAGAACGAGGCTGAAATACTTTGGAGGGGGTATCTGTAGGCATGTAAAATTGCTTATAAGTCCCTTGGCATAGCTCGGCGCGGTGATTCGACAGCACGCGAGCAACGGAATGCATCCATTCGCGTGCGGAATCAAGCCAACGGTTCGGGGAGTCAACGAGTGATCCAAACAAGAGCGGACTCGGATGAATCACGACCGAATCAAGATCGGTTTCGGACTCGAACTCAGAAGTGGATTTACTGCCAAATCAGGAATCGGATTTACTGCCAAATCAGGTCAACAAATCGAGTCTAGACAAATCAACCGCACAACCGAATCACGGACAAAACGGGAACAACGGAAAAACGACAAAACCCAACGCCTAAGGGGGCTCGGCCAAAGCCGAGCCACCCATATTTACTGCCAAATCAGATCAACAAATCAGAGTCTACGTCAACCGAAAAAACGGATACAACGGAAAAACGACGAAACCCAACGCCTAAGGGGGGCTCGGCCAAAGCCGAGCCAACCATAGGTGGCTCGGTGGAGCCACCCAGGGGTGGCCGGCCACTTGTGGCCGAGTCACCTCAGCCCAGATCTGTGCCTAGGCACAGATCTGGGTGCCTATAAATAGGCCAAGGGTGGTTCATTTTCGAGGTTGGAACTTTGAGAGCCGAAACTCTGCGAATTGAAGATTGAGCTCAGAGTTTTGAAGACTTGAAGACTTGAAGATTCAGATCTGGTTCTCGGCGAGCGTCCACGTCACAAAAGGCAGGAGTTCGAGAGAGGTAAAGATCAGATCTGAGATCTACACGAGATCACACTCCGGATCAAAGCTTGGCCTTTGATCCCGAGAACTAAGGGCGATTATTTCCTTGGTGAATTAATCCCCTCCGGCTATTATTTCCTTCGCGAAATAATACCCGTCAAATCGTGTAGATCCGACCGGATCTAGATCGCGCGGTGGTCCACGGATTAACCCCGGCGTTGGCAAAGAACCCACACAAAGCGAGCGACCGTAAAACAGGAGCTCGTGATTTGTTCGACAAACAAGGAGAAAGTTGTAATCTTTTCTTTTATTTTCTTTGATTTTCGTTGTAACCGGATCTAAAAAAAAGACCGGATCTTTGTAACTCGAAAAGCTGTTATTTGAGATGACAATGAAATCAATAATGAAGAAAGACACGATTTTCACCGCGAACATCGTCTAATGCCGTGATCCCGACAAAACTGTAAAAATGGATCACTCTTATACTCTCCACCATTGTCCGAATAAAGAGTCTTCACATTTCTACCTATCTGCAGCTCCACTTTCTTCTTCCACTCCACAAAAATATCCAGGATCTTATGTTTATGCTTTATTGTATATACCCAAATTTTTCTGGAATGGTCATAAATGAAAGTGATAAAATAGTTGGCCCCACCAAGTGATGTGTGTTTGGAAGGGCTCCAAATATCTGTGTGAATGTAATCCAATATACCTTGGGTATTGTGAATATCGGTGCCGAACTTCACTTTGGTCTTCTTTCCAAGTATACAATGCTCACACAACTCCATCTTGCAGTTCTTCCACCTTTCAATAGCCACTATTTCGCCAATGTCTACAGGGACTTATCATCAGTGTGTCAAGGTCTCATATGCCATAAGATGGTAGTGTCATCCTTTGTAGTGATAGAAGCTGCCAGACTCCCTGTAACTATCTTGCCTTTCAAGTAGTATAGGTTATTTTCCCTGACACCTTACATCACTACCATAGAACTCTTTGTGACCTTCATAGTAGCATCCTCTAAAATCACTCGATAACCTGCTGCCTCCAAAGTCCTAACAGAAATGATGTTCTCCGTCAACTGCGACACGAACCTCACTTCTTTCAACTCTCTAGTCACCCTGTCATGCATCCTGATCCGGACTGTACCAATTCCACCAATAGGACATACGCGATCATTACCCATAAGCACGACATCTCTTTTTTCTAGCTCCTCAAAGCTGGAGAAGCAATCCCTCCTAGGGTAAATGTGAAATGTAGCTCCCGAATCCAACATCCACTCCGTAGAGTCGGCATAGCAAACTGACTATAGTGCAAGACATGAATAGCCTGAAGAATCCGAATCTGAATGGTCGCTAATAGCTTTAGCAACATTCACCTCTGAAGCCTGTACAGCTTTCCCCTTGTTCTTTCCGGCTTTATCCTTTAACTTTGAGCACTCATTCTTCTAATGCCCATCTTCTTTACAAAAAACACATTGATTTCTACCAACACTCTTATGGCCACCTCTATTCTTTGACTTTGAGTGGTTGAACTGGTGACGGTTTGGACTACGGCCTCGAACTGCTAATGCCTCTCCTGATACCTTTTCGGAGGGTTCGTCATCACTCTTCCTCAACTAATAATTCACCAACACCGAGGTTATCTCCTTGTAGCTAACAATAGTTCTTTCATTGATATAAGTGAGAACAAATGTACCATAATCATCATTCGGCAACAAACACAATAGTAGCATCGCCTTGTCTTCATCCTTAACCATGATATCCACATTGGTCATATCTGAAAGCAACTTTGTGAAGTTGTTGACATGCTTCCTAATGGAAACTCCTCTCTTCACCTTGAACTGGTAAAACCTCTTCTTCAAGTAAATTCGATTCTCAATGCTCTTTGTAAGATACTTTTCATTGAGTGTTTCCCACAATCTCTTCGCCGACATCTCGTTCATCACATCATAAATAAGATCCGACGTCAAGCATGACTGAATAACTCCACAAGCCCTATTGTTCATCTTCTTCTAAACCTTGTCCTCCATGTCTTCAGGTTTCTCTTGTAACTCAAGAGTCTCCTCCAAATTCTGTGCATCCAACGCATCAATCACCTGACACCTTCACAAACCGAAATTAATCTTGCCATCAAACTTCGAAATATCAATCTTAGTGTTATTGATGCTCAGACTCTGTATCGCCTTCGTAAGAGATGATCTCGATGTGCTTGCTTCACCCATATTGACGATCTAACTCTTCAAATAAGAATCCTTCAGTGAATCCTTCGAACAAGCCTCAAGCCAAACGTGAAGCTCTGATACCACTTGTTGTGCGCAGCGAAACTCGAAACACATGAAAAAGCACAAACAAGAACGAGATAGATCACAACCAATAAGTAAAACACAATCACTACAGCAAGACAAACAAATTTTACGTGGTTCGGCAAGTTGTCTACGTCCACGAGGCAAGGAGAGAGGAGTTTTTACTATTAGGGATAAAGAGAATTACAAATAGGGTTACAAATCTCACCAAAAACCCTCAAACAGAACTCTCTAGATCTCCCATAAATTCTCCCACAAAGAATGCACAACACTCTCTCAAAAGCTGCTCAAAAACGTCATCTCTTAACCCTAATTAATCAGGTTTAGGGTTATATATCAGCTCATAACGAAATGAGTCTAAAATCCCAACCCAACTCAAAACCCAATTGGCGGTCGACCGCCAAATTCGTCGTGATCGATCGCACGCAACGACAGAAACCTAAAATGATTACAGGGTTTCTATGGTCGACCGCGGCGGTCAACCAAACCAAATCCAGAGACCCAGAATCCTACAGGATCCCTGGTGGTCGACCGTGGCGGTCGACCGTCCCAACTCCAGAAACCTGCTTTGATTTTGTGCATATTTCCAATCGACAGCCAAAATCCTCGCGGTCGACCGACTAGTTTCCAGACTGTTTTTCCTGAGCTTCTTCAAAAGTGTTCGCGAATCCTACAAGTAGTAAAGCGTAGCTTACAATAGATCCAAGAGGCCTGACAGTATTTAAGTTTGGTTTAGTTCAGAAGGCGAGATAATAGAGGTTATCCATCACATTTACCACACTAAAAGCACGACACTTGTCGCTTCTCGCCAACCATTTATATCGATGGTTAAAGGCTATGAACTTTGATTATTAGTCCCTTCATGACAGAATTTATCTCAATAAGCAACAAAATCTACCAAAAGGAAATAGAGTCAATGAACAGTCAAGGAGACTTTTTCACAACAAGCCCACACCAAGCACAAGGCATCCCTTTGCATGGACCATGGTATCCTAGGCTTCCTAGCCAACACCAATTGCTCATCGACACTCTACAAGCTTGTCAAGAATCTCTCCTTTATTTTCCTCCTCTTTTCTTTTCCCCAATCATCTATCTCCCTTCACCCCTTAGGCTCATTCAACACACTCCAAGGTCCTAACCAACATGATCACAAATAGCCTAACAAGCTCAATCCTCGCTGCTCTCTTCTCTCTTCTACGCTTTGTTTTTATCTCAACTTCTCAAAAAACTTGCCCGAGATGTGGCTCAATGGAAGTCCCTTACCCTCTAAGCACCAACCCCAACTGTGGAGACCCTAGTTACTCACTCTATTGTGACTCTTCAACTCAAAAGCTCTACCTTAATGCTCTCAATGGAAGCTCCTACCTTGTTCTCAGGATTCAACCTCTATCACAACGCTTCGTCATCCAACCATCGCCATGGATAAAAGGGACTTGCATCACTCAAGACATGCCCAAGAGTGAAGGCTTGTGGCTAAACCAATCCCTCCCTTTCAATATAACCGACTCAAACACAATCTTCCTCTTCAATTGCTCACCTAGGCTATTGGTCTCTCCTCTAAATTGCACCTCGGCTAGCCTTTGCCATGGATACTTAGACGATAAATTGGCTCGTGTCGATCCTCAAGATGAACTCGGGTGCGCTACTGGCCCTGGTCCTTGTTGCACTTTCACTGCCGGAGGGCTGCCTTCGTCATATAAAATCAGGCTCCATAGCTCGGGATGTCGTGCTTTTAGAAGCATGCTGAGGCTCGACCCCTTGAAGCCCGCAAGCCAGTGGGAAGAAGGTCTAGAGATACAATGGGCTCCTCCTAACGAACCAATTTGTCAAACACAATCAGATTGTGCCCAAGCGTCGACTTGTTCAATATCTGGCAGTTTTCGCCGTTGCCAATGCAACAATGGCTATTACTGGGATCCTGCTCTTGCAAATTGTTCAGTAAGGAGTGATCATCACCACTCATCACAGTTTAGTACTAAAGTCGTCGCATTTTCAACAGGACTAGGCTCATTAACACTAGTCACGATGTTGATGCTCATCATAGTGAGGTTTCGACACATTAAGCTATCGGAACAATCAAAGATTTCAAAAGAGCGGGAAGAGATGTTGAAAGCAAGCAATAGAGGGAGGTGTTATAGAATATTCAGGTGGAAAGAGGTTAAAAAGGCAACTAACGGGTTTTCAAAGGAAAATCTATTAGGAATCGGAGGTTTCGGTGAGGTCTACAAGGGTAAGCTTGAAGATGGAACCCTAGTTGCAGTCAAGTTGGCTAAGGTTGGGGATCTAAGGAGCACACAACAAATTCTCAATGAGGTAGGAATACTCTCCCTTGTCAACCACAAGAACCTTGTTAGACTCTTGGGTTGTTGTGTTGAAGCCAATAAGCAACCGCTGATGATGTATGAGTACATAGCTAATGGCACTCTCAATCAACACTTGCACAACAGTAGGTGGGATTGGAGACATAGGCTAAAAGTTGCACATCAAACGGCTGAGGCCTTGACGTATCTACACTCATCATGTAACATTCCAATCTATCATAGAGATGTCAAGTCTACCAACATTTTATTAGATGAAGAGCTCAATGCTAAGGTATCTGATTTCGGGCTCTCAAGACTGGCACAGCCCGGTCTGAGCCACGTGTCGACGTGTGCACAAGGGACATTAGGTTATCTAGACCCTGAATACTATCGAAACTACCAACTTACTGATAAGAGCGATGTTTATAGCTTTGGAGTGGTATTGCTCGAGCTTCTGACGTCGAAGAAGGTTATAGATTTTGGGAGAGATCCCGATGATGTTAATCTTGCCGTGTATGTGATGAAGAAGGTTAAGGATGGTAGAGTCATCGATGTGTTCGATGAGAGGTTGTTCGGTTGTGATGGTATGTTGAGAAGTGCAGATATGTTATGTGAACTTGCAATTGATTGTTTGAAGGAGAAGAAGGAGCAGCGGCCTAGCATGAAGGAAGTAGTTGAGATGTTGCAGTGTATTATTGACATAGCATCGAATTAAGAAGAATGTAATGTAAATAAGAAAGAAGGGTTGTGAATGCAATTCAGCAATTTAAGAAATTCCTCTTGTTCTATATATTTGATTTAATGGGAAAAAATCGTCATACTCTACTTGTTTAAGAAGAAAACTTTTGTTAGAATGTCTCGCGTCTATTCAATTTACATATGAGTACGTATGGTCAGTAACAAAAAACATGAAACAAATTTAGTCTAAATTGAAAACACATAGTTAGACGAATATATGGTTAAATATGTTTTAAATTCACTGTCTTTTGAATCTAAATACAGTAGCCTAGCCTGTCTTTTGTATTGGTCTTTCCAGCCGAACATCTCTTGCTAAAAATAGTATAAATGTGCAAGTAAATGTGGGGCTTCAGTATCATGTCAAACTAAAATAATAGGAGTTTGTTTCTAGGGGACGATAATGAAGTAGAATTTTCTTTAATCTATTATCTAATGAATTACTGGAAGTGCATGTTTAAGAGTCTCTTTCCAAAAATATTTGGTTTCTATTTGGAAAAAAGGCTAGCTCTAGACTAGGGTAGCAACATTGCCTATTATGAACCAAGTAGACACCTTTTTTTCTTTGGTTACATTGAGAGGGCTAAAAGAGTAAGTGAAAGCTAAGAATTTGATGCTTTCCTGCATTGCAAAAAGAGTCTAGAAAATCTAAAGGAGTATGCCATACTCAGATGGTGATATGATGTGTTCTTTGTCACTTTGGAGGATCAAAATGCATATAATCTCTGTTTGGGGATATGATTGGAACCAGCGTGCGCTTGATTCCTGTCATTATGCATGTTTTGCTTTTTTATGTAGTGGAATGAGGATAAGATGTATAATTGTTTTCATTGGGGGTCATAAACTAAGAAGTATATTTGTCTTGATGATTCATGTAGTAATTATTTGATTGGACCCATGGACTAGGAGAGGTGGATTTTATTAATTACTAATCTCACCCCACGTGTGTGGATTTTAATCCTTAACTGACTGTCATCTGTGAACAAGTGTATAGTTTATATGTCAGGTGCAGAATTTTGATCCATAGCTACGTCCAGTCATAGATTCTAAGTAAACATAGACAGCACGAAAGAAGAATGGGGACGGAGGAAGACCTTGGAGAATAGAAGATTAGGATGAGGATGACAAGAGAAAGATTTTATTCCCTTTATGAATTCAAAACAACCTAATTAATATGTAAGAGTCTCAATCCTTCGTTGTTAATGCGTTTTTTTAGCGGATCAAGCCCGCTTGCTCCTGAACAGAAACCTGTTTCCTCCAAATCTGAAGACACCCCACCCCCCGTCAAGATTAACTGATAATCTATGCAACATCAGATCCACAAGACATCCTGCTACTAGTTCATAATCCATGCGTGTATCTTGACGCTAGATGTCTGGCCGACTGCTCATCAACACTTCCGTATGTTGTCAATGTCAAAGTTGGAAAGGCTCGTTAACAGATCAGATGAGTTAGGCTAATCTACACGAACCAATTGACTCAAAAAGTTCAATTTTGTTTGAGTTATGAGTCCAAGTATGTTTAGCTATATTCTTCTTACTCTCTTTCCTATATACAGAGGAATAAATAATAAATCTCACCTCATGTCGATCTTTTCTAAGCCAAACTCACACTTTCCCTAATGGATGTAGAAAATTCTAATAGATCTCCACCTTGACTCGGATTCCCTCAAGTCGAACTTGAGCTAGTGAACATAGCGCCTCAACTTATCACTTCGCAGGATGAACTAAGTCACAACTGGGGCAAATGTGATATCATGTGCAACCAAGGTGATGTAGGAAGCATAACTGACAAATTCATAAATGAGCGGGACTATCAAGAGCCAAACACGAATACGTACATATTATTGACTTGCAGGAAATAAGCATTCTTACATATTATATATGTAAATCGCCTATCTCGATGACACAGAGCCAACCAGATTACCAGATTTCCAAAATCTCATCAACAGTATCCAGTTTTAGCTAAATATGAAAATAATCACTTTTGAGTTTATTTTTAGTAATAAAGGTAGAGTCAATTTAGACTAGGAAACGAAATCAACCTGATTTAATTGGGACTTATTTTTTCCTCAATTATAGAGAGTTTTAAGGTAGTTTTAAAATATTTCTTTCCTTTGGGAATTATGTTCTTATTAGGAGTAGACTTTGTTTTTCTATTTAAGTAAAATATTTATAACCCTATGGGAAGATCACTTTTATTAACAAAATTTCTTATTAAATTTACTTTATGGATTTAAAGTTCTTCGTGAATTCGAAGATTGTTTTTTGTGCTTCATGGATTCAAAGTTCATCTTAGATTCGAAGGTTGTTCTTTATGATTCAGAATACACCCCTTGGTGGATTCTGAGGTTTTACCACTTAGAGGATGATCAACCACACTAGGACTGAGACACGGCCCATACTCCTACGGGAGGCAGCAATGGGGAATTACTCAGATGAAGAATGAGACCTCTATCAAAGTCTTATTTCTCCAACCCGATGGCAGATAATGAAGCCCAT
Organism: Asparagus officinalis; assembly: GCF_001876935.1. Taxonomy (NCBI): domain Eukaryota; kingdom Viridiplantae; phylum Streptophyta; class Magnoliopsida; order Asparagales; family Asparagaceae; genus Asparagus; species Asparagus officinalis. The sequence continues at coordinate 115,024,807 of NC_033800.1, forward strand.
GTTATTCGAATTGAGTTCGCTAAGTTTTGAACTGAGTTTTATGAGCTGAAAACGGGAGTTACTCAGATAAAGACTTTCATAGATCGACTTGCATTGGTGATGGACCATCTGAATTCGGGACGAGTTTGAGATCTCATTGATAGTCACCAAAGATGAGATCCAACTCTACAAGATAAATCATATAGCAATGAACGTAGTGGCTATCAAAGAAAGGAGAACTATGATGCTAGAGGATTAACAATATCATCCTTCAACGAAAAGCTTCACGCTAATGGTGATGTGATCCCAGAATATGATGTGATCCCAAAATATTTCAAGTATGATGTGATCCCAAAATATTAAAAAGTTGAATTTGTGGTTTACAGACTTAAAAGGAAAGCATCTGCATAGTGGGACGAAGTATTGGTAACTCGATACCATCAAGGGAAGGATCATGTTTGATCATGGGTGAGGATAAAGGAGTTATTGAGAGATTTTTTTCCTATCTTCTAACTACAAACAATGTTGGGTATCTTTGCAACTTTCTTTTTTCTTAGCTGACATGATATGTCTAGCAAAGAAGTGGAGCGTGTTGTGCGCAGCGGAACTCGAAAGCCAAATAGTGCACGAACAAGAACGAGAAAGATCACAACCAAAACACAAGTACAAATCACAATCACAGCAAGACAAACTAATTTACATGGTTCGGCAAGTTTCCTACGTCCACGGGGCAAGGAGGGGGGAGTTTTTACTATTAGAGATAAAGAGAATTACAAATAGGGTTTCAAATCTCACCAAAGCTCTCTAGATCTCTCACAAATCCTCTCACAAAGGATGCAAAAATTCTCTCTCAAAGACTGCTCAAATCATCCTTACTTAACCCTAATTAATCAGGTTTAGGGTTATATATCAGGTAGGGGTGCATTCGGTCCGGATACGGCTCGGATATGATGCTTATCATATCCATATCCGATTATCCATCTCGGATACGGATACGGATATGGATATACCTCGGTAAGACAAATTTATAACCATATCCACTAAAATCGGATACGGTTACAGATATACATGCGGATATATAAGCGGATATGCATGCAGATACAAAACAGATATGAGAAAACTAGATAGTATTGAGAAAAACATAGTTCATGTGATACAAAAGAGTTTGTTAATATGTCCATTATAATTGAAAAGTTAAGATTAGACATCATGATCATCAAAATTAACCACAAATCCAAAATCTAAGAATCGAAACTATCGTAAGATTATGACTAATATGTATTCGGATATTTTGGAAACGTATACGGATATTTCATTACAAAACCATATCCGTAACCATATCCTATCGGTTATAGATTTGAGTAACCATATTCATAGCCTGACGAATATGGTTACGGATATTTTCTCGGATACGGATACGGTTTAGCACCCCTAATATCAGCTCATAACAAAACGAGTCCGAAATCCAAACCAACTCAAAACCCGATTGGTGATTAACCGCCAAATTCGTCATGGTCGACCGCCCAGGAATCGACAGAAACAAAAAGCATTGCAGGGTTTGGCTGATCGACCGTGACGGTCAACCGAACCCTGGCAATCGACCGTGATGGTCGACCGTTCCAACTATAGAAACCTGCTTCGACTTGTGCACATTTCCGGTCGACCCCAGCTGATCTCACAGTCGACCGGCAAGCTTCCAAACTGTTTTTCTGAGCTTCTTCAACAGTATTCGCCAATCCTACAAATCTCCACCTCGGTAAAGTTTCTCCCAAAACTGAGCCGACACAAAAGCAACCAAATGTCTCACTTGTTGCATCCAGTACGAAATAGAATAAATCCACAACAACGGACTCAATTCACAACAAGTCGAGAACCCGAACGAGAGCTCAACCAATCCCCCCCCTCCCCGTCGAAATCAACAAATCCAATCAGCTACATCAAAAAGACTGCCTACGTATCCTCTTGCTCAAGGAATCAAGCCGGATGTAGTTCACCCAAATGGCCTCCAAAGGCCCTCAACATTGAAGAATATTCAATAGCTCCAAATAATGACCAAACTTAACACCTGAAACAACTTTGATCAACATATCTGCAGGGTTATCCTTTGTGTGGATCTTCTCCAACATGACATCTCCATCATCCAAAACATCATGAACAAAGTGGAATCTGACATCGATATGCTTCGTGCATGTATGATAAACCTGGTTCTTTGTCAAATAGATAGCCTACATGCTATTATAATATACCCGAATGGTCTCCTGTGTAATCCCCAAGTCCTCTAAAAATCCATGTAACCACAAAGCCTCCTTCACAGCTTCAGTCACCGCCATATACTCCGCCTCTGTAGTAGAGAGAGCCACTGATGATTGAAGTATACATCTCCGACATACCGGTGCTCCTGCCAATGTAAACATATATCCTAAAGTAGACCGGCACTTATCAAGATTCCCCACATAATCTGAATCCACGTAGCTAATACAATCCTACCCTGTCTTCCTATTCTTCTGAAAAATCAAACCAACATCTACGGTACCTTTAATATACTATCGAATCCACTTCACAGCCTCCCAATGATCCTTCCCGGGGTCGTGCATGTACCTCGATACCAAACTCATGGCCTGCGATAAATCTGGCCTCGTACACACCATCGCATACATCAAGCTACCCACCACACTCGCATATGGAAACTTTGACATATAATCTATATCCTCAACCGAAACAGGTGACATCAAAGCTGAAAGCTTAAAGTGGAGAGCCAATGGAGTACTCACAGCCTTTGCATTGCCATCAAAACTGAATTTTTTCAACATCTTCTGTAAGTAATTCCTCTGTGTAAGCTTCAATCTCCCCTTCACTCTGTCTCTCTCGATCTCCATACCCAATATATTCTTAGCTTCTCCAAGATCATTCATCTCAAACTCGGATGATAGCTTCTTTTTTAACTTTCGAATAGCCGAAGAATTCTTAGAAGCAATAAGCATATCATCAATATATAATAATAAATAAATATACTCACTATCCTGTAGTTTGTGCATGTAAACACATGGGTCATATGGCCTCCTCGTGTATCCATGGCTAATCATAAAGCTGTCGAATCTCTTGTACCACTGTCACGGCGATTGCTTCAAACCATAAAGAGACTTTTTCAGCTTGCACACCAAATCTTCCTTTCCTGTATCTTTGAATCCCAAGGATTGTGCCATGTAGATGTTCTCATCTAAATATTTGTGTAGAAAGGATGTCTTAACATCCATCTGGACTAAATCCAAATCCAGCTGTGCCACCAATACCAATAAAATCTGAATCGACGAATGCTTCATAATGGGTGAAAATACCTCATTGTAATCAATGCCCTCAAGCTGTGCATATCCCTTAGAAACCAATCTGGCTTTGTACCTAATATCCTTAATAGAATATCCCTCTTTCTTTGCATATACCTACTTGCAACCAATAGCTTTCTTTCCCTTAGGTAGCTTTGTAAGTTCCCAAGTGTCGTTCTTCTGAAGAGACTGCATCTCCTCCTCCATAGATTCCCTCACCTGATCGAATCAGAGCTAGACTCTGCCTCTCTAAATGTAGAAGGAACTCTATCATCAATGATCTCCACTGATAAAGCATATGCAACCATGACATCATTGTATCTAGCTGGTCGACGAATCATCCTTCTAGGTCAATTTGCTGCAATGGACTCATGAACATGACCCTGCTCCCGAGTCTCACCTACCATTATATTCTCTATATGCCTAACTATCATCACATCTCCTCTTAGTGTCATCTTTGTAGGAGCCTCAATGGATACAATACTATCTAGAGTAGGTTGAGTCACATCATCCTCCACCTGCTGTGATATCTCACTACTCTGGTTTTCCTCCACCTGCTGAGAAACTTGAGGCCTCATCATGTACGCCTCATCAAATGTGACATCTCTGCTAATGACTATCTTCTTGTCCTGTAGATCTTATAACTTGAAGCCTTTAACACCTTCTCTAAATCCCAAAAAGACAACTTTCCTCGCCCTTAGATTCAATTTTCCATCATTGACATGATAATAAGAAGGACACCTGAATATCAGAAGTGACTCACAGACACTAGCCACTGAACCAGACCATCGCTCCATAGGAGTCTTCCCTCGTATCACAGTGTAGGGCAACCTATTGACGAGATGGCTCACATAAACTAACGTCTCAGTACAAAAGCATCTAGGCAATCCACTCTGTATCATCATACATCGTACCTTCTCCAGCAAGGTACGGTTCAATCTCTCAGCCACTCCATTCTGTTACGGTATCTCTCGTACTGTGAAGTGTCGCCTAATATTGTGATCCCGAAAAAACTACAGAAATGGATCACCTTTATACTCTTCACCGTTATCTGAACGAAGAGTCTTCACCTTTCTACCTGTCTGCAGCTCTACTTTCTTCTTTCACTTCACAAAAATATTCAGAGCCTCATGCTTATGCTTCATTGTAAATACTCAATTTCTCCTGGAATAGTCATCAATGAAAATAAAAAAATAGTTGGCCCCACCAAGTGATATATGCTTGGAAGGACCCTAAACATCTGTGTAAATATAATCCAATATACCTTGGGTGTTGTGAATAGCGGTGCCAAACTTTACTCTAGTCTTCTTCCCAAGTACACAATGCTCACACAGCTCCATCTTGTAGGTTTTCGTACCTTTCAATAGCCCATATTTCGCCAATGTCTATAAGGACTTATCACCAATGTGTCCTAAACGCATATGCCATAAGCTGGTAGTGTCCTCCACTATAATGATAGAAGCTGCTATACCCCTTGTAACTGTCTTACCCTTCAAATAGTATAGGTTATTTTCCCTGACATCTCGCATCACCACCATAGAACCCTTCGTGATCTTCACAGTAGCATCCTCTAAGATCACCTGATAAACTGATGCATCAAAAGTATCAAGAGAAATGATGTTCTTTATCAACTGCGGCTATACCTTGGGTGTTGTGAATAGCGGTGCCGAACTCTACTTCTTTCAACTCCCTAGTCACCCCGTCATGCATCCTGATCTGGACTATACCAATTCTCACCAATAGGACATACGTGATCATTACCCATAAGCCTGACATTCCCTCTTTCCAGCTCCTCAAAGCTGGAGAACTAATCCCTCCTAGAGCAAATATGAAATATAGCTCCCAAATCCAATATCCACTCCGTAGAGTGGCATAGCAAACTGACGGTAATGCAGGACATGAATAGCCTAAAGAATCTGAATCTGAATGATCGCTAACAGCTTTAGCAACATTCACCTTTAAAGTCTGTACAGCTTTTCCCTTGTTCTTCCCGGCTTTGTCCTTCAACTTTGGTCACTCGTTCTTCCAGTGTCCCTCATCTTTCCAAAAGGCACATTGATTTCTACTAACACTCTTATGGCTACCTCTATTCTTTGACTTTGAGTAGTTGAACTAGTGCCGGTTTGGACTACGGCCTCGAACTGCTTATACATCTCCTGATGCTTTTTCGGAGGGTTCGCCATTACTCTTCCTCAACTCATAATTCATCAATGCTGATGTCACCTCAATAGTAGTTCTTCCATTGATCATAGTGAGAACGAACGTACCATAATCATACTCTGATAACGAACACAAAAGTAGTATCACCTTATCTTCATCCTCAACCATGATGTCTACATTGGCCATATTTGAAAGTAACTTCGTGAAGTTATTTACATGCTCCCTAATGGAAACTCCCCTCTTTATCTTAAACTGGTAAAACATCTTCTTCAAGTAAAACCGATTCTTAATGCTCTTCGTAAGATACTTTTCATTGAGCGTTTCACACAATCTCTTTGTCGACGTATCGTTCATCATATCATAAATAAGATCCGGCTTCAAGCATGACCGAATAACTTCACAAGCTCTACTGTTCATCTTCTTTTAAATCTTGTTCTCCATGTCTTCAGGTTGCTCTTATAACTCAAGAGTCTCCTCCAAATTCTGTGCATCCAACGCATCCATCACCTGACACCTCCACAAACCAAAATTAATCTTGTCATCGAACTTCGTAACATCAATCTTTGTATTATTGATGCTCAGACTCTGTATCACCTTTGTAAGAGACGACCTCGATGTGTTTGTTTCTCCCATGTTGTAGATCTAACTCTTCAAGTAAGAATCCTTCAGCAAATCCTTCGAATAAGTCCCAAGCTAAACCCGAAGCTCTGATACCACTTGTTGTGCGTAGCAGAACTCAAAAGCCAAATAGTGCACGAACAAGAATGAGGAAGATCACAACCAAAACACAAGCACAAATCATATTCACAATAAGACAAATCAATACGTGGTTCGGCAAGTTTCCTACGTCCACGGGGGGGGGTTTACTATTAGAGATAAAGATATTACAAATAGGGTTTCAAATCTCACCAAAACCCCTCAAACAAAGCTCTCTAAATCTCTCACAAATCCTCCCACAAAGGATGCAACAATACTCTTTCAAAGACTGCTCAAATCGTCCTTACTTAACCCTAATTAATCAGATTTAGAGTTATATATCAGCTCATAACAAAATGGGTCTGAAATCCAAACCCAACTCGAAACCCGATTGGCGGGCGACCGCCAAATACATTATGGGGTTTGGCCGATCGACCGCGACGGTTGATCGAACCCTGTCGGTCGACTGTGAGCGTCCGACCACGATGGTCGACTGTCCCAACTCCAGAAACCTGCTTTGACCTATGCACATTTTCGATCGACGGCAGCTGATCTCGCGGTCGATCGGCAAGCTTCCAGACTATTTTCTGAGCTTCTTCAATATTGTTCACCAATCCTACAGAGCGAGCACTTGAGCAAAGCAACAAAAGACCTTTGTCATGGACGTTTCGAAGAATTCTCACACTAGTTATGATTAAGGTAGAACTAAGAAACCTCAACTCATCTCTAAGAAAAAAATATAGATTTGCAAAGTGCATAGAAGATGTAATAAAGAACGCTCCATCAATTATGTTGATCATAGAACCAGAGGTATCTATGTCAGAGATTGCTAAGGAGAAGGTCTTTCTAGTCGCCAACAATGAGAAGCTCACAACTACAAAGGAAGATTCTACCTCTATCAAGATTTATCTTGAGATGCATGAGATTCCTAATGTTGATCGTGATATTTTAGTGAAGATGACTATCTTGAAGGATATTCCCCAAGAGATTGTGAGTAATATTACACATATTGATGTTGTCTCGATGGAGGAGACGGGTGTAGTAGTAAGCGAGACAATTGATGATATGTAACTTGTTTGGTAGAGAGTCCGAAGTAAAGGAATGAAAGGATTGTGTGTGGAGTATAAAAGAAAATTTTCATTGGAAGCAAAGATTGTGAATAATTTCAAGAAGGTTTAGATGATAATTCCAGCACTAGAATATAAGGAGCAACAATGAACATATTTCAAGGAGTTTTTCAAGTCAACTAATCCATATGCCGCCAATTACCACTACTAGAAACAGGACTTTTAGCGACGGTCAAATCCATCGCTAAAAGTTGAAAATCCATCACTAAAACTTTTAGCGACGGAAAATAAAACAAATTCTGTCACTAAAATACCGTCCGTACATTGAGGGTAGCTAAAATCACTTTTAGCGACGGATTTTCTGTCGCTAAAATTCAGCGACGGGATATTAGCGACCGTCATGTGTAGCATCTACACGTCCTGTGTAGTAAATGTTAAAAAAATGTTAGGCTCACGTTAATAGTTTATAGAAATGTACAGATATAACAAATAAATAAAAATACCTGACGTAGAGGTATGTGCGTCGCCTCCAGAATATCTATCAAAAAGTCTCTCAAGCGCTTTCTTACGGAATCCTTTTGTTATCTATACTTTGAAAACATAATGAATATCCAACAAAAGCATATAATGTAAATAATTAATAAAATAGCACATGGCAACAGAATCGCGTGTACATGATGTCCAATCAAACAGATAATATAAGGCAATACTATGATACATGACACACAGTGATACATGATAACCAATCAAACAGATAATATAAAGGCAATAATATAATATATGACATACCGTGATACATGATAACCAGTCAAACAGATAATATAAATGTAATAATATAATACAATAAATGTTCTTTTTAATTCATAACCTAGTATTACATTATTATGATGATGTTGAGGCTCTATTCTGCAACCGTGTGCGGTTAGCCTGCGACCGTGTGCGGTTAGCCTGCGACCGTGTGCGTGCCGACAAAATGACTGTTCTTATAGTTTTATCGACTCCGCTGTGGACTGGTTTTCTACCTTTATGCCTTGGCTCACATATAATCGCAGGTACATCAGGGCGCGATAGCGTAATTTTATCTATCAGATTATTATTTTGTGTTAAGGAAAACTCAACAACTGTTTCGTCGGCCAAGATAACCTCCTCATCGTGATCTTCGTCAGACACGACTTCATGAATGTAGGCTCTAGGCGGCTTCTTAAGGACAACTCATTCGTCATTTTTCATTATATCTTTGACATAAAAGCATTGTTTGGCGTGAGCAACTAACATGTACTTTTCATTCTGATATATTTCCTTATTAAGATTAACGAGTGTGTAACCGTAGTCATCCTTCGTCTTTTTCAGCTCACACTAACGAACCTTAAGCATCACATGTCTGATTTCCTTATTAATCCCATAGAAAATCTCCATGATGTCTTCTACCTGACCGTAACAATAGATTTCATCTTGTATCTGATTTAGATCTTTTGAACTAGCGTATGGCAGTTGCGAGAAGGAGCAGAACACACCGTTATTTTGCATTTGTCGTCTCTCTTTGAAGCCGATGGTATTAAACCTAAAATTGTTGACGCAGTAGCCTCCATAATGCTTAACCACGTTAGAAAGACATCTGGCATATAAACATACTTTCTCAGACAGGTTAATCCCATTCGTAATCCGTTGATCAACCTTTAAGAAATAAAACAAATAGTTTAAATATCTGGTGGTAGGCACGTATATTTGATATACTAATCAGAAATGTAAAAAAGATCTTACTTCACTCTTCAGCCATGCAGGGAATTGTCGAGAGTGTGTGTCTGTAACTCTTTTATTTTTTGTTCTGCATTTAAGAGTAGTCTGGACATATCGGATGTGAAGCCTAGAATAGAATCATTTTTAACGGTTAAATAGAGATAATTATTGTGATGTAATATGATCTAATTCAAACGGCTAAATACTTACACCGCGTATATGTTAAATGTAATATCATTGCTCAGGATATATGTGTGGGCTTGATCTAGCTCCATTCTGGGGAATCTAGTGTCCTCCCCACGATCATTATAGAATGTTCCGTCAATTATTCGTTGGGGACGGTTGAGCCTTATCTCCACACCCAACAAGTAACGAGAGATGAAATTCAAACTCTCGTTACTTATGTAGTTCTCTGCGATCGACCCTTCTGGACGTGTATGGTTATGCATCAGTTGTTTCATGAAACCTAAATACCTACAAGCATATAGTTTCATGATTTGTGATAAAATAAAACTGAGTAACGGAATTTAACAAATATTAATTGAACATTATAATAATAAATACCTCTCCACAAGGTACATCCAGCGATATTGAACTGGTCCTGCGATGCGGGCTTCATATGCTAAATGTATTGTGAGATGTACCATAACCGTAAAGAACGGGGTGGAAATAGAATTTCCATTTTACATAGTGTATTGGCTACACGTCCCTCTAATTCTTCAAACTCACTGACATCAATCACCTTAGAGCACAACTGCTTGAAGAAACCGCAGAATTCTATTACCACTATCTCGAGTTCCTTCTCAACATGTCGCAACGCAACCGAGAGAAGTTGATGTAATAGAATATGATAGTCATGTGTCTTGAGTCCCAAAATTTTTATGTCCTTAATATGCACATTTGTTGAAATGTTTGAAGCATAACCATCCGATGTCTTCACAGACTTTAGAAATAAACACATATTGTGGACCTCATCCTTCGACAGTGTGACACGGGAGGCTAGAAGTTCAAACTTTCCATCACCTTTATCTATAGCTTACAGTTCAGGACGGATGTTCAATTCTGCTAGGTCTCGACGTGCCCTTAAGTCATCTTTTGATTTGTTCCTGTCCTGCAACAAAGTGTTCAAGAGATTCTCGCATATGTTCTTCTCGATGTGCATGACATCCAAGTCCTGCAACAAAGTGTTCAAGAGATTCTCGCATATGTTCTTCTCGATGTGCATGACATCCAAGTTGTGACATATTTTTAAACTTCTGCATATGTTCTTCTCGATGTGCATGACATCCAAGTTGTGACATATTTTTAAACTTCTCCAATATGGCAACTGATAAAATATGCTAAATTTTGACCATCCATGTGGAAGTTCAGTACCCTTAGAGACACGCCCATGTGACTTGGCTCTGCGAGGCTTATTTCCTTTCGAATTGCCTTTGAGAAATAGTTTATCCTTTCCCTTTCCCTTCTAATTTTTCTTCAATATTTTTCTCCTAACCCCAAATGAATTTTCTTTGTTGAATCTTTTCTTTCTAAATATTTTTCTAGGTAGTGGATGTAAAAGCGCAAATATTTCTTCCCCGATCAGCCTTGGTGGTGCTGGTCTGTTTTCTGGATTGTCGTCAAACTTTCCTATTAACTTTCTGAACTTATGCCCTGTAGGAAACCATCTTCTGTGTTGCCAATAACAGAAATTACGACTGTATTTCATAAAAATTTCCTCATAGTCTGACATGCAAACCGGTCAAGCAATCTGAGCCTTCGTCGACCATCCAGATAGGTTAGCGTATGCTGGGAAGTCATTAATTGTCTACATGACCATTGTCCGCATACAGAAAGACTCCTTACCATAAGCATCATAAATGTTGACACATTCTTCCCAGAGAAACTTCAGGTTGTCAATTAATGGTTGGAGGAAAACGTCAATGTCATTTCCAGGAGAATATCTTCTAGGGATTAAGAGTGACAGTATCATGTACAGCTGCGTCATGCACATCGACGACGGTAGGTTGTACGGTGTCAGCAACACTGGCTAGGTAGACCAAGCGGAGCTCATTAATCCAAACGGATTAAATCTATCACTAGCAAGTCCTAACCTAATATTTCGAGACTCCTGACCAAAGTTGGGGTATATACGATTAATGTGCTTCCATGCCTTACCGTCAGCCGGATGTCTTAGTTTCCCATCATCTTTGCGGTCGATCGAATGTCATCGCATATTCTCAGCCAGCTCGGCAGACATAAAAAACCTCTGCAGCCTAGGAATAATTAGAAAATATCGAAGAACCTTCACAGAGATTCTGCTCTGCTTATTGGATGAACCACCTTCAGATGTGCCTGTATGTTCTTTCTAGCGTGATACATGACACGTCGGACATTCCTCCAGAGCTTCATTACCCTTATTGTACAAGATGCAATCATTAGGACATGCGCCTATCTTCTTGTAATTAAGCCCCAGCGTATCAACAATCTTGTGAGCTTCTTAAGAGGTTGTGGGGAATCTCTTCTCGCCGCCTAGAATGACTTTCCTGAGCAAGTCTAATAACATCTCAAAATGTGTAACAGTCATCCCACTGAGTGTTTGGATATGAAGAAGCCTCAGTATAAAAGAAAGCCTTATGAACTCCTTGCACCCCTCGTATAATGGTGACTCGTTTTCTTCAACAAGTCTCATCAATCGGTCTACATCTTAAAATATATCAGTAGTGTTGACATCACTCGAAGACGGCGTGGCAAGAATATCTTCCAACATTTTAGTCGTGTTAACTGTCGGATTGTCGACATCAGTGAACTCTTCCTCTAATTGCATCACCGGGATGCCTTCACCGTGATGACTCCAAAATATATAAGAGCTATCAAATCCATTGATTGATAGATGGAAACTTACGTCACTCCTAGTGAGCATTTTACCATTCCTGTAATTCTTACAAGGATAGAAAATCGACCCGCTCAGCGATTGTAGAGGGTTGGTGTCAGAGTAGGCTAAGAAGGCTTCTATTCCATCCTTGTATCGGGTGTCTAGATGCCTCCGATCACGTGGTATGCTCATGAACGATTCGTCAGGAACTGTCTGCGTCTAGAATTTAAAAATTAATGGAAGTGAGCATATCCCTACATATATCATTTTAATTTAGGACAAATGTGTGTGACCGGCTGTCAGAGGAAGGCTTCTATCCCATTAGGTATGTAAACGTGATGTGTATATGTATTTACGTGTGTTCAAGTGTACTATCATTTCGTTAAAATTTCGGCAGCACCTACCCTGATGTTCTCCGAGTACACTGTAGTGGGAAGGATATAATCCTGCATATCCCTCCGACATTTGTACATGGAGAACAACAAGTAAGCGCTGCCGAAACTTTGACAAAATAAAAGTACACAAGAACACACGTAAATAAATATACACGTCGTGTTTACATACGTAACCCGTCCACACTGGACAGATCCAATAAATATTTATATGTAAGTCCCCCAATCACATACGCGTACGAAAAGGTTGTTCGGACCGAACACGATGGTCTCGTATCCGCCAACCATCCCGTACACGTATGTGACCAGTAAATAAAGAGATTATATATAGTACTTATTGGACGGGGAATTCTACGGCTCGAAAATATGTGTGTACAGTTCCTATGTAATTAGCGATGTAATAGGTATGCTAACCTTCAACGTAACTCTCACTATAACCCTCAATGTAACCATCACCTAACCTAACACTCACCTAACCCTAACCCTCACCATTGCCATAACCCTCGCCCTCGCCCTTGCCATAACCCCCGACCTCGCCCTCTCCTTCGTCCAAACCCTAACCCTAAACCTCACCCTCACCCAAACATAACCAACCCCTAACCCTCGCCCTCGCCATACCCCTAACACTAACCCTCACCCTCGCCATAACCCCTCGCCCTCGCCCTCACCCTAACCCTAACCCTCACCCTCACCCTTACCCAATCCTACACCTCGCTTAACCCTAACCCTAACCCTATCCCTCATCCTCACCATCACCTAACCATCGCCTAACCCTAACCCTCACCCAACCCTAACCCTAACCCTCGTCTAACCCTAACCCTCACCCTCACCTAACCCTCGCCTAACCCTAACCCTAACCCTCCCCCAACCCTAACCCTAACCCTCGTCTAACCCTAACCCTAACCATAACCCATACTAAATTTAATTTTTTTTATATTATAATTTCATCAAAATGAACAATTTTTATTAGGGTTTGGGTTTTTTTCTACAATTTTTTATTTTGCAAAAATTAAACTCTAATTATAATTAAAAATTATAATTAATAAATTCAAAACTAAAAAAATAAATCTCTCTTTATCTCTCCCCCTACATAACCTTCTCTCTGTCTCTCTCTCGTCGGCCGACGCCGACGGCCGTTGGTCG
>NC_033800.1:115038423-115061277 GCF_001876935.1 Asparagus officinalis
GAGAGAGGGGGGGAATGAGGAGAGGGGGTGAATTGAGAGAGAGATTTGGGGATAAATCCCTCTCTCGGGCGCGGGTTGCCCAAAAAAATTGGGCACGCCCACGCCCAGCTTTTTTCCCTAAAAACTTCTTTAGCGACGGACATTTCCGTCGCTAAAGATGTTTTTAGCGATGAAAATTTTCCGTCGCTAAAATCCCATTGGGAAATTTAAAGCGACGGAAAATTTTCGTCGCTAATTCATTCAATTCCGTCGACAAAAAAGTTTTGCCGACGGAAATATAGCGACGGAAATTTCCGTCGCTATATGTAATGTTATAGCGACGAAAAATTCATTCACTATATTTCCGTAGGCAAAACCTCATTTTCTAGCAGTGTACATCCTCATGGTATGTGAAGGATTCATAAAAAGTTTGATTCAGAAGAAATCCTAGCCGAGGAGGTGACAGGATAGATGGGAAATCAATGTTAAGTACGAAGTAGATGTTGGTCGTAGAAGGAGAATCAAAATGTTCATCGAAGAAGCTAGTATTCAAGCAAATATAAGCTCGGGATTGAGCATCTTTTAACGAGGAGACTAATGTAGAAGGCATAACTGACAAATTCATGGAGGAGTGGAACTATCACGAGCTAAACATAGATACGTACGTATTATTGACTCGCCCACAAAAAAATGACTATTCTGACATATTATATATGAAAATCTTATATCTTGACGAGACGGAGCTGATGGGATTGTCAGATTTCCAAAATCTCATCAACAGTACTCAGTTTGGCTAAAATCTGAAAATAATCAGTTCTGAGTTTATTCTTAGTAGTAAAGTTATAGTCAATTTATATTAAGAAACAAAATTAGTTTTCATTCAATTTGGACTAATTTATTCCTCTATTACAGAGAGTTTTTAGATAGTTTTAAATTATTTCTTTCTTTTGGGAATTTTGTTCTTATTAGGATTATACTTTGTTTTTCTATAAAAAGAAGAATTGTAAACACTGTAGAAAGATCACTTTTACCAATAAATTATTTATTCTTAAATTTTCTTCGTGGATTCGAAGTTTTTGGTGGATTCAATGGCTGTTCTTTGTAGGTTCAAAGACCACTCCTTGGTGGATTCCGAGTCTTTATCACTTCCGTGCTGAATTACAAGGAAGTCATAACCACTATCAGATCAAGTTACATCAATCCAAATGTATGTCATGTGCTCTCCATCTTCAGCTCTAACTCATGCAACAGAATCTCAAAGTAAACAGAGTATTTGAAGAATTATGTTCATTGAACTATGAGCTCTGATACAATTTGTTAGGGCTGGAAAGGCCAATTAATGGAGATAGATTAGGTTGTCTATTGGGACAAAATTGACTCAAATGATTAATCTCCTTTGAATCATGAGGCCAGTGTACTTACCTACCAATGTATCCTTCTTATTCTCTTTTTAAGTGTGAGACTAATCTTACATCATGCCTTTTTCTAAATCAAACTTACGCTTAACTGAATGGGAGGGAGAAGTTGTAAAAATTTTGACATAGTAGATCTCTTCCCAGGAGATATGGGTCTCTTCGAGTCTCACCCTGATACCACCGGTCACATATTTTCTCATGCCAGCCATCGTAGCTTGGCGGTTGATAATAACGAACAAAAACAGTACTCCAGAAACCATAAAATAATATATTCCAAAAGCATCTTATCTCTTTTATAACAAAAAGACAAATCATCACCCAACGGAGTGCCTTCCCGAACCGCTGAAGGGCCACCTCCCGCCCTCTCTTTGCCCCCAAAAGCTCACCAGTACTCGACCTTTTAAGCCTCTCTCTCTCTCTCTCTCTGACCCCCTCTCTTCTTCCTTTTAGCTTACATAAAATCCCGCTGATTAAAAAAGGTGACGGCAATGGCATTGAAGACCCAGTCACCTACCAGCACTTGTAATTACCCATCGACTTTGTTGTTGAGATCATCAAGCTTAATAAGCAGCTTGAGCAACGGCAACAGAAATATGGCCCTCGGAGTCAGACTGCGTAACGAAGAGAAACGGAGCCGGCTGGTTGTTCAATCAAGCGGCAGCAGCGGTAGCCTTGGTGGTGAGAAATGGGGGCCTAAACCCAGCACCTTTCCGGATTCTGTTCCTTGCCTCAGCGACATCCTCTGGCCTTCCGCAGGTAGTCGACGGTCAAGTCCACATTAACCATGTTGTTGTTGTTTCTGGTGATCA
Organism: Asparagus officinalis; assembly: GCF_001876935.1. Lineage (NCBI taxonomy): Eukaryota > Viridiplantae > Streptophyta > Magnoliopsida > Asparagales > Asparagaceae > Asparagus > Asparagus officinalis. The sequence goes on from NC_033800.1 coordinate 115,040,627, forward strand.
AATTCTGATCGAGCTCTGATTGGATGGGGGCGCATGCAGGGGCATTCGCCGCGATGGCTGCTTTAGGAAGGATGGATCAGATGTTGGCATCTCGCGGGCTGTCCATCACCATCGCGCCTCTGGGGGCTGTATGCGCCGTTTTGTTCGCTGCTCCCAATTCTCCCGCCGCTAAGGTACCTCTTCTTCTCTCTGTTTGATTTCCCTTCTTGTTGATTGTAAATCTATGGTGGTATTGTTCCCAATAGCCTGAACATGTTGTTTGCAGAAATACAATATCTTTGTGGCTCAGATCGGTTGCGCAGCGTTTGGGGTGTTGGCACTATCGATGTTTGGGCCAGGTTGGCTTGCCAGAGCCGCATCTCTTGCTGCATCTATCGCATTCATGGTCGCCACCGGTTCCTTGCATCCTCCAGGTATATTTTCTCTTCCAGCAGATGTGCATTTTGTATGTGTGAAAAGTGTGCATGCATAAAAGCTTGTGATTGACAATCGATGTTGTCGATTGTGACCTAAATGCCTGAAACCCGATGAATATATGTCAACTAGTTACTCACTGAATGAACAATTCAGTAGTAAGAAGAACTTGCACAGGGTAATAAGATTTTGTATCTTAGACAAGCTCAACAAAGAGGTAAAGAATATGGGACTAAAAGTAACAGAGTTAGTTTGTTTCTTAACATGTGTACTTAAGTATTGACCATTTAGAAGTTTTACTCTTCAACAACAACAGGAACAACAACAAAAGACTTTGTCCCAAATTCTTGTCGTCAGCTACATAGATCCTGCTCTTTCATTAAGTTTTTGCTGAGGGTCATCTCCTCTAGAAGTAACGACTATCGCATCTTTCTTAAATGCTTACAACCGAGTATGCTGACTTCTAGTCATTTCTCCATTAATTATAATCTTCTAACTTCTTTTTGTACATTTGATGAGCTCCGTTGTACATGACCAAACCATATCTTTTACTCTTGTAATTACTAAAAATCTCTACATGTGAAACACTTTGGAGTCGATAAACTTTGCAACTGTTGTCTGACCCTTCCCAAGTTATGCAACAAAATCTCTGTACTTGGAGAACTGAGAAATATTCACGTCAATATCCATCAGAGCACATCTCAAACATCCCGTGCTAAATTTGTAAAATACGATCAACATATATTCCATGAGCTCCATTCAAAATTGTTTTTATGCTAATTATCTATTTCTCATGTGCTCAATTTGCAGCTGCGAGCTTGCCAATATTGTTTATTGATGGAGCAAAGTTCCACAGCTTGAATCTGTGGTACACCTTGTTTCCAGGGGCAGCTGGCTGCCTAGTTCTTTGTCTGATTGTAAGCTTCACTCTCCACTATGATTAATTCTTGCAAATCAGAAAATTACAACAATAATTATTAATAATAGTGCATTCATTTCTTGCATCATTGCAGCAAGAGATAGTGACATATCTGAAGCAAAATTGCAAGTTTTGATTCTGAGGAGCAACCAATTCTTTCTACATTGCGCACACAAGTATTACGGGGTGAGACGAAGGAACTCTTGTCGATTTCAGGCACACAAAAGTCATGGATATAATGTATACCAAGCATCCTCGTTACCTCAACCCCAGACTTGCGAATTCATACAATTTCCACAAAATAATGGATATCATCTATACAGAGACCTTTCTATGTGATTATAATTTTTTTAATCATATGAATTTAAAGGAAAATAATCTGTCAAGTTGGTCATTTGATTTTGCTTATCCAACATGAAAAGCTTTGCATTGCAAATAGAAATCAAGTATCAGCTTATCAATATGCGTGGTCTTAAAGATGAGCCAGCTAAGCCCTCATCAGGGACTTACTGCACAATTCGATCCAAATGAAGTTAATCTCAGGAAGAATCTTTTCAAAAACTCAGAACAAACATAGGAATGTGGATTCCTGAGAAGAAATTTTCGCTAGAAATCTTTTCAAGAAAAAAGCTGAAAATAGAAATAAAAAAAGAGAGAATGCTGGGGAACACCAATATAGATTTAACCATGACAAAACATCGACAACCAACACATTCATCCAAATCATTAGGGCAGAACAAAAAACAATGTGCACTTGAAGATCAATTAAATTAAAAGTTCCTAAATGTCACAGATAGGCCACTGCAAGAATTCTGAAGAAAGCGCCTAGAGGAGTTACATATAAAGGCAACTTAGAGAACAACTCCAGATTAATAAGAGTACAAAGTAACCAACAGTAACCAACAAATGAAAATCATACGCCTAGCAATACATGATTGATTAATATCAAAATCGGTTACAAATATGTGTTCCCTAGACACCCCCAACCCGGAAAAATACATCTATACATTTAATACATCTTCCAACCAAACTACAAAGAATAAACTACACTTCGAAAAGATCAAATCTAAAAGAACAGAAAACAAGAGAAGAGAAAATGTTAAATCAAAATTGAAGATTGAGTTACCTCAGCTATACATCCCAACCATCTTTCCGGCTGTTGAATTCCCAAATATTAGTTGCCAAATTCCCATACAACTTTGTAAATCTGGCAATGCACTCACTCCTCACATTATAATGCGCCTGTGTATTCCTACTAATTGCAACTCCCTTTAACTTTGACGTGTCAATAGCCCAAGAAGGCCTCACATACTCAACAGCCTTTGTTGATGCGCTTGCATTTGCATACAAGAAATTTAGAAGCACATCTTCACAGTTAAAAAATTTGTCCACCATATCCCTCCCTTTGCTTGCTTCCTTGCTCCAATACCTCTCAAATGCCAACCCTTTATCAACAAAAGCAGCTCCAGTTAGTATCATATTGTACCCTTTCTTCTTTCGAGAATATTTCTCATCCCGATATTGGAGGGGACTCCCTTCAGCAAGCCGAGGATAGAATCCCACTATTCTCTCTGGGTGATCTCTCCAGACCTTGAAACCTCGCTCTACATCATCACATGTCATCATTATGTCATCATCAAGCTCAAGAATGGCTCGTGTCTTTATCAGTGGATCTGGCTTGAACCTATTGTTTAAGGAATTTTTATCTTCTACTCTGATCCTAAGTGGAACTGCAGAGTCAAAGTCGCTTATATTTGGAGCTTGTCCTTTGTTCCAAGCCACCACAATTTCTCTTACCGAGGAGCATCTAGAGTAATGTTCCACAGACATTTTAAGATTCCAGAGCCTTGCATCATATGTCATAGTTAGCATGGTGAACTGAGAGTAATGCTCCTTCACTGAATAAGGCTCTTCTGCACCATTTCCTCCGTATATATAACGGGTACCGATGCATGTCAATGAAACCACTATTAGAAATATCAAAGTTAGGACTACACGACCACTCCATGTATTGGTCTTTATTTTTCCTTGAAGTGGAGAAGCCAACTTGTTCAAATGAGCTAAAAACCATCTCAACTTAGAATAGAGATGGTCCAATTGTTCCTTTTGGTCAATAGCATCACTTCTTTTTCCTGAGATAGGAAGGCACCGATTTATTTGTGGAACGCAATCAATAGCACTCATCAGTACTCCTGTTAGAATAACTAAAATAACAGCAGCTCCAAATGCAGTGCACCCTGACATAAGCCTTCGGACTGAGTCACCTGAAGAAGCTCGATCCCCATCCATCATAGCAATCCATTTGCCAGATGGAAGCATTTGGACATCAAGGTGATGGTATCTAGCTCCATTCCAAGAATTTCTTCCTTTTTTGGGCTCTTGAAATCCAAATACAACTTCAGCTTCCTCATATTTAGTGGTAGTGAGAGTCGTCACTTTGAATAGGCGTAATCGACGTCCATAAGTTTCACCACAGTCTTGTCCTGGTCGGTAGAGATCACCTTTGTACATAAAAGGCCTTCCTGCATTTCTAGCACCTAAGCTCCTGTCTTTATTATAGACTGGATTCTGCTTGTGTGCCTTCCACGGACCAAGTGGAGAGTCACTGTACCAGATTTCAAGCTCCCCATTCTTTTTTGCCCCAAAAGCACTGAAATCTGACCCAAAAAGCCAATAGTAGGCGTTGTATTCCACAATGAGTGAATCTATAAGGGGCTTACTCAAAACGACCTTTTCAAATTTCCATTTTAGGGGAAATTCCAACGCCCGATAGAGACGTAATTCACCTTTCTTTCTGCCTTCAGGCACCATATATATCTGTTAAATTAAGAAAAGCAGAAAAGGGGAAGATATCAAAATCTAAAGCTGAAGCAAATTGAAGTCTTTGTAGAATATGGGAGCAGGTATGACAGTGTAGACCTTACTTGATTCTGATGGCTGAAAACAAAGGGATAAGAAAGATGCCATCCCTCATCTAAAGCAATACCCAGGTGCTGCCAGGTTACTCCCTCGTCCTTGCTTACAGCAACTCCAATGTCCCCTTGCAGTGTGATAGAGTTCTTTGTTTCAAAAAACAAATAGAGAGCATCATCCTGAATAAATATTGATTACTGTTAGATACCAACAACAGATAGTTTCATTATTACAATAGATTTCACAATAGACAGAATGGAGGAAATAGATACATGTCTATGTCGTACAAAAATGAATCACTTTCGAAACAGAAATTGAAACTGCATCACCCAATTTTCAACTTCTGTGCTTTCTGATCAAACAATAAAACTGGGTTGAACCATATTCAAGATTGATTATAATCAAAGGTAATAGGAGATTAGCTGCTTGAACTTTCTGGTTTCTCTTCCAACCCAAAACTACTAAGTAATTGCCTCAAATTATTTGAACACACACATGCACACACGCGTGTGCGCACGTGCGCATGCACATACACACACACACAAATACACAAATCATTCAGATTGTACTTACAACCCACAAGTAAGTGATATTTGAAATGATTCAGTTGAAATATGTAAAAAGATTGTTCTACCTAATTATTTACTGCTATCATTCCGAATAAAAATCGTAACTAAACCCGTGATTATCATGATAAATTCCAACATTTGTCTCTATAATACAACCATATTGTAATTCTCCTCTTACCACTAACCATACATGAGGCAACAAGGGTTAAAAGCTCTTGTTTAATTCCTATAGTAGAATATTATTTACAATTTTACACACAAACAGATTTTTGACAGTCTTGATTTAACAACCTCTAATGGAAAAAGATGAGATGAGCACACAATTAAATTAAGGTAATTAGAAATGAATCCACAGACAAGCAACAATTGCAGCTCATGATGGATAGTTACTTCACAAAATCCTTAATAATTAAAACATGTTTAAGATACGTATTAAAACAGATTATTCTTAACCTGCAAAGGATAAAGGTGGTTATGTTGAAGTTGAAAGTTAAGAAGTGATTCAAATGCAAGGATCAGAAAGCTACAAAAGTACGGCAACAAAAGAAGACTCACAGGCCTCCAAAATCACAAGAAAGTAGTTTCAATTTTGAAATACACGAGTCAAAAACAATACACCAAGAGATACATAGGGCTGTCCAATTGGGCCTGTGGCCCGGACCCGTTGTCCGGCCCAGACCCGACTGGGCCCACGCCTAACTCGGACCCGGGAAAAGCCCCTAAAATCGGGCCAGATCGAGCTCCAGGTCCGGATCCTAGTTGGTTCGACAAAGCCCGACCAGGTTCCACAGTGTCGGGCTAACGAACCTGGGTCTGGGTTCGGTGTCGGACTAACGAACTCGGGTCTGGGTCGTGTTGGGCTTAGAAGCCCGGCCCGGCCCAGAATTAGATTCGGTCAACGACTAGAAAAATAGCAGTTGGATCCGATAGCCCGGACCCAACCCGGTTCGGGGAGAATAAATAGCCTATAACAGCTATTTTTGGTCAAATGACCAAAATACCCTAAAACAGTCAAAAAGGCTAAATTTTTAGGGTATTTTGGTCATTAGGCTAGGGGTTGACTCTCTAAATAGAGAGGGTTTTCATTTATTTTTCTCATCAAAAACTCATCTACATCTCTCTAATACTCTCTTATTCTCTATAATACAGTATTATACTCTATTATTCTCACTTATACTTTCTAATACTCTCTAATTCCAATGGCTTCCTCCTCCGATTATGAATGGTAAAATCCAACTCCCGAAATGAGTCTTACAGCTACTCCTACTGATGTTAATCACAAATCCAACGACGATGATCCAATACCTAGAGCTCATTATAGGCTAAGATATGAAGTGTGAGCTTTCTTTGAGAATAGAAGTCATTAGGAATCAACACAGCAAATTTCTCACCCAAAAGGCCAAATGCGCATTATGCGACCATATTTTTTAAGCTCATCATAAGAGCGACACTAACCACCTCAAACGCCATTTGAAAAACCACAACATATCGCAAGCAACGTCTCAATGCGACATCCATCAATCTCTACTCTCTCAATCATCTTCCTCTGATAACCTTGGTTCATGGAGCTACGACGCAATTAAAGTCAGGAAATGTGTCATCAGGCTTATTGTTCTTAAAATCTTTCCTTTTAAATTAGCAGAATAGATATGATTAGAGATGGTTTTTATCCCGCATTTTAAAAAATTTCTCATCAAACTTGTCAACGTGATATTTTAAAAATATTATCACGAAGAAAAAATAAAAACAGTTTCTTATTATCAAAGCTTAAATAGTAAATTTTTTCTAACTTCTAATATTTAGACATGTAGAGCACAAACTGGTTATTTATGTATCACAACACACAGGATTGATGACACTTGGCAAATATTTAATAGAGTTGTTTCTTTTATTTCATTTGAAGATTCACACACTGGTGAAAATGTTGTAAATTTAATAATGGAAGAACTTTTAAAATTAGAAATTTCTGAAAAAATATTCTCTTTTACTATATAATGCAAGTAATAATAATCTAGCTATAAACCATATCAAATCAGCTTTGATATTGCCATGCGATGGTGATCTTTTCCATATTAGATGCATGTGTCATATTTTGAATTTAATTGTTTAAAGTGCATTTGATGAAATTAAACCAATGATAGAAAAAGTTAGGGTTATAGATTATACTCATAATACTTTTGAACAAAGATTTAAAAGATGAAAACAATTGTATAGAAGGAAAAAATATAAAATCTAAGTTATTTCCAAAACATTTTGACCAAAGGTGGAATTCCACCTATGCAATGATAAATGTAACAATAGAGTGTAAAGAAACTATAAATAATTTTATTACTTTCTATAATTTGTATACTTCTAGTTCTAGCTTTGCATCTAGTTCTGATAATATGTATGGAATAATTAATGATGAATGGGCAATTATAAGTTATATAAAAGAAATGCTACAAGTTTTTTATAAAGCTACTATGTTATTATCTGATTGTTATTATCCAACTATTACTCAAATTGTCTTACAAATTCTAAATATTTGAACTTTTTCAATACTTATAGCATGGATGATTATTTTTCAGACACGATTTGGAAACAGAAAGCAAATTTAACAAGTATTTTAGATCTATTCCAATTATTTTGTGTTTGGGGATTCTTATTAATTTATGCGTGAAGGATATTGGCCTTTAAAGTTTGTTGAATCCTTTGTATGAGAACATGGTAATAGAAACTAGTAGTGATCAGACTATTATTGCTCTTACTCATCATATCACTATTAATATTATTTTCAAAGATTATTTGATAAGTATGCAGGTAGATATGATATAAGTATACCTCAACCTACATGTTATACAAGCTTTAGACAGGGAAAATGTAAGCTTTTTGACCGGTAACCGATGATAGATAGGCTAACAGGGATAGGTAGTAGTCGTGGATCAAAATGGCAGTAGCTATGGATCATCAACAAGGAAAATTTCTGAAATTGAACAATATTTAGCTACACATTTAGTTAAACCTCAAAATAATGTTGCTTTCGATATTTTGCAACGATGAAGAGTATATAGAACAGTTTCATATCCTGAACTTTCCATCATGACTCGTGACTTACTAACAGTGCAGGTTTCTACCGTAGCTTCAAAATCCACTATCAGCACATTAGAACATTTGACCAATGATCACAGAATATCGCTAGATCTATCTATCGTACAGACGATAATGTGCCTACAAGATTGGTAGAGGCACAAGAAGAGAAAGACATCAATCGAATAGCTAGTATTAAATATAGACTTAATGAGTTGACGATAGGAGATAAAGAGTAGAAAATTATTTGTAATTTGTAATTTTTATGTTTTAACTGCAAATCTGTGATAAATTATTTTGGAAAGAGTTATAAATGAAAATAATATAGATAAGTAGGTGCCAATATCTTATGAAAGCCCTGAACAATGTTAAAAAATGGTTCTATTATTTGCGCAGTCCAAAAGCTTTTAATGATTAATCGGATTAACATTGATTAAGTGGATTACGCGGAATTATGCGTTTTTGAATTTTCTTATATATATTTAATAATTTATCATACGTTCAAATATATAGAATTCATGAAAATAGAAAACATACTAAGAAAAGACACATGCAATTCACCAATCAATAACAGGTTGGCTACTTAAAAAATATATTCGTACATTAAAAATAACAAGATATTTAAATAAAAATCATTAAATTAAACACTTAAACCACTACTAAACGTCCATAAAACAAAAATAAATCATCTAGTCTTCCTAATCATTCTCATAATAATGAACATTAGCATCCAACTCCTCTTCGAAGGGAGCAAAGGAGGAGAGGAGAAAGTTTTTTCCTATTTTTTTATTTATACTTTTTCTTTTTCTTTTTTTTGTTTTAATTTGAGAGGTGGAGTTTTGGTGGAGCAGTGGTGAATCTGGTGATGTTTTAGGGTTTTTAGGGATTGGCGGAGATGGATGGTTGGAAAAGAGAGAGGAAGAGGCAGAATAGGATTAGGTTTAGGATAGATAGCAGGTTTTTAATATACAAACCGAACCCATAACTAAAAAAGCGCCTCTAACTCAATTATGCCGGCGCTTAATCAAACCCAACCCGCTTAAGAGGATGACCGCTTTTTGAGCGCTTAACAGCAGTTTGCCATGGATTTGGTCTGCTTTCACTTAATCGACCGATTAAGCGGCCATGTAATGCTGTCCTGAATAGCTAATTTCAACAAAATATTAAGGACAACAACTACTTCTCTAAGCAGACACACTATGGGGAAAAACCCAACAAACCAGATAAACTACCACCTCCCTTTTCTCAGAGAGGGGCTTGTAGGTTGCATACTGCTAAGATAGGTTCTTTCCACCATCAATCAACAGAACAAAGTGACACTCCAGCTTTTGCACCATCAATCACAGAGCAAGCGAGGACAGCAGCCTTTTCCCTGGTTCCTTAGGGACTGATTCATGCTCCTCTTTTGTGCATTAATTAGTGCAGCACAACATGCAGCTTCTATCATTTGAAAGCTCATGCTTTCCTACCCAAGCAAGAACACAAAAGTTAAGTAAGGTTGCTTGACAACCAAACTTCCTCCACCCCATTTAAAGAAAAGACTCTGTCATGCCTCTCTCCCTTAGATTCATAATTGGACTAAGTAGATAATCCAACAAAGATGAGGATCCCGTAAATGCAGCTTGAATAAAGAATGCTGAATGAAGAAGTGTTGGAGCTTGAATCTATATTATCAGGCTATGTTCAGAAGCCAGAAGAATAGGCATCTATTAAAACAAATCCACTTTTGACCTAATTAAACCCAAAATGCTTAAAAAATACGATTTGGTCTAATACCTTTTAACAAGGTGACATATAATACTACTTAAGCTGAAGGATAGACTATAGACAACTATTCCCTTCATGATGTAATTTTCTCTACATATAGAATTCTTCTAATGAGCTTGTTTTTCACTCTGGGAAGAAAAACAGAACTCATTTGGTTAACAAATTACCTGGCTCGGTTAAGGTAACTACAATACGTAAGCTCTGTATGGCTTCCCCCAAACTGCCCATCCCATAGAATTATCTTCATACTATGAAGGGCTCCACCAACAAGCATCAAGAAGTTTCAATACATCATGGAGGCATGTTGTTGAATATCATAAATACACTGGTTATCAAAAATTGATTCAGTTACACAGAAACAAAAGAATCCAATGAAGAATAAGCCACAACAAACTACTAGAATTAGTAATAGCCTACAGCTACCATCTGCCATCTATAGAATGACTTGGTTAACAAATGACGTGCTGTACGAAAGCATACACTACAACGCTTTTCACTATTTAAAGAGTGGATTCCGCTTTTATCATTTGAATGAATAGGGCCAACTATAATGGGGTCATTGAGAACTGAGACTCTTAAGTGAACAATTGATATTGACTTTCACTATGACCACTATTAAGCCGAGCAAGCCCTTAGTCCAAATGGTAGTTTGGTTGTACCATCATGCAAGGTAAAAGATTTCACCTTGAAAATGGTTTCTTCATCCCATAAGTAAACAGGTGAAAAGTTAATCAGGACTAGTTAGGGGGAAATTGCCTTCAGCCAACCAAATTTTGAAAAGTTGGCCTTTATATATGCAATAGCTCCATATTCACTAATTTATTTTACTCTGACCATCCAAACTAGCTCCGGGTTTTTTGCCACGAGCAATGATTCTTCATTGAGGATGATAACTTTTAACTCATTGTATCTGATTCATGGTTTAAGAAGAGAAATACAAAACATGGTAGATAGTACACATAAATTTGTGCTAATTCTTTCATCAAAAGGATGAAAATGACTTAAGATAGTTTACAATTTTGCTTACTTTTGAAAAAAGTAAAAGAGATATCAGTGTCTAGGTGGATCTAGCAGAAGCTGCAAGACATCAAGCAAGAAATAACCACAGAAGATCACAAATACAAAGGTTTTTCCATTAAGCAATTAAGGGCTATAAACAAAAAGCACCTGTGCCCCTTTAAAGACGAATAGTGTAGAATGTCTAATAACTGTTAGTTGTGAATAGAAAACTTAATTACTACTGATACTCTCTGATAGTATACAGCAGAAGGGAATGACTTCAAATTTGATTAATCAAATCCATCAAAGAATGAAGATAGAGAGCACAGGACCAAGGTGAATGACATTTCAAACATGCGCAAGGAAGCATTCCTATACTAAAAGCTATTTTCACACAAATTGCTTTAGTACTTGCTCAAATTTAAATTTAAAAAAATAAGTTATTGGATATTAAAAATTATGAGAAACAACTATAAAGTATGTGATTTTGATTTCACTCTTTTTCCTCAATATGTTTGCCTCAAGTTGTTGAACAAACTGCTACTTTTATATTAGTGGACAATTCTGTGGCTCACTTTCTTGGTTTCCATTTGATGTCAAATTTTACTTCTATTCAACAGATACGAAATGATATAAAGCATGTGATATTGTCGGAAATAGCAATATCACTCTTTTTAATAACTCATTTTCTTTGCTGGAAATAGTAAAAAGGGTCTGTTTTACTAGTGTATAAGAAATAAGCTAAAAAAGATGAGAAACCAACTAAAATTAATGCTTGATTCTGTGGGCATCAATTGTTTATCTTTACTCAGAGACTCAAATCGTTGCAGAAGACTTTTACTTTAGTATGTTTATTAAAAAGTTGAATATATATAAAGGCATGACAAAAATATTAGTGGAAATGCTTTTGAAGGTAAAGCACAGTCAATCGAGCAGAAAGAATGCATCAGACATCAGATTGCACCCTGAACATTGAACAAGCAGCTTAAATCTATTGCCAGAGACGCATAAAAATTACTGGCTCTGTTTTCCCACAGGTCAAGAACCACCAAATATTTCAAGCGAGATTAACAGTGAATTAGAGCTCAATAGCCATTCTATGGATCAAAATTTCTCAACATTACCATGTAAAAACTCAAACTCCTTCAGAAATTTGAAATTCTGCACTCAAATTAGAACACTAACCTGAACAAAAAGAAACGGATCAGCCCCGGCCACGCCTCGCTCTCATTCCTCCACACATTCCACTGCAAAACAAAAACCCACAAAATCTCAAACAACCCCAAAAAAAACACAAATTCAAGTAAAAATAACAAAAACAAGAACATGAACAAGCTTTCTATAATTTCAAGACGCACATCTTCCACTGGCTTCAAAGAAAACGGCGAATCGCCATAGAAAACTCCAATCGCCCACGATCCCTCTCCATCAGGTCGGCATCCTAATTTTGCCGTCGGCGATGCAACCGGCCGCTCGAATCGCGAGAATGCGATCCAAGAGAAGACAAAGGCGACGGATCCGAGGAGAATCACCGACGAAAAGAAGAAAATGAAGGGTTTTGATCGGAGAACTTGAGCCGATCTCCGATCAAAAATCACCATCTCGATCTCAGCTCCTGCTGCTGCTTCTGCTGTCGTTTTTCGCAGCTAGAATCTCTCGATCAAGATGAGCAGCAGTAATTTTTACTATTATTTTATCTGATTAAACAATGGGAGGGGGGGCAAAAAAAGACAGTCGCTTGTTGTTTTTTTCGCATTTTTTGTCGAAACATTCGTCGGCTCATTGTGAAGAGGGGAAGAATTATCTATATATCTATATTGGGTTAAGGTTTATTTTAAATGCGAGTCCCAATCCGAAGAGCAGGAGAGGGCTTAACTTGCGCATGAGTATAGTTAAGTTAAGCTTATTGATTGAGGGCTTGCATTCAATAATAACGCATTAAAGAGATGGGTTAAGCAAAACATCTTCACAATTCCTGATTAGTTATTAGTTTACTTGGGTTATCAATTTTTTATCATTGTGTATTTTTTTAAGTTCAAGGTAATATTTGAGCTTATATGATGTGCGCTCTACAAAATGATAGCAGAGACGAGGCCAACTCTAATGCATATTTATTACTCACATCAAAATGGAAGGAAAAAACACGAACCAGCTTACTGAGAAGTGCATACCTTGAACAATCGAGCAATTTGTAAACAACATTCGCATAAAATTGGACAGCATAACCAAACCAAGCAATATTGAATGATGTCCACGAAACCAATATTTGTTGTCAAAGTCTTGGAGGGAAATAATCTGTTTTGTTGGAATAAGAAAATATAATAATAGCTTGGTGGGTTCCACTGTGAGGGTATTTTAGGGGTTTAACATACTATTTAACATAATATGGATAGAATTTCTTATTTGGTGGCACTTTGTTAATGATGCGTATTTTCTTGGTGGTTCTATGAAATTTTAAATTTTTGCGGTGGCTCCCCGAAAGACCACTATATTTTGTGGTGGTTTCATATAAAAAGCTCAATATTGTATCATAAGACCGGTATATGAATATGGTATGCTAAGTCATATGAAAGTATCAAATGGGAACGGTTCATAGCAATAAATGTGCACTTAAAGAATGTCAACTCTTGGATCTATGCAAAAATCTCGAATTTCAGTAATCCAATGTGTAATGTTCTTTTTTTTATTTTTTATTTTTTTTTTATAGTCGAATACTATTATCAATATTGACCTTGAATTTAAATCGGCAACCCGTGATCTTGATGGCATGAGTCTAAAAGCCTATAAGTGTGATAAATTTTGTCTATCCATGCTTTGATTAAGGCAATTAATCGAGCTATAGTGTTCACAATGACAATTAGCATGAAATCCTAATTACCCATAGTTTGAACCTTAATTAAAGCTAGTCCAAAATGACAACTTACCATTTTAAACCAAATAATTACCACTTCAAATTTTTGGACAGCCATGTTTGTGAGGGAATTTTGTACAAAAACCCTCATGAAACCCCTACAACTCACATGGGTAAAGACTATCTAACACTCCATCTCCATCTCACTTTCTCTCTCTCTCTCTCTCTATCTCTCTCTCTCTCTCTCTCTCTCTCTATATATATATATATATATATATATATATATATATATATATAGAGAGAGAGAGAGAGAGAAATATGGGTATGTTTGGTACCAAGCATAAATTTTGTGCTTGGTAGTGAGGTGGCATAATACTCTCCACTCATTCAAATGGGGTACCACCAGTGGCGGATCTACAAAATTTTTGGTGGTGGTTCAAAATATACACTAATTTTTTTTCTCAAATAATAGCAGGTGGGAAAAAAATAAAGGAAGGGTTATTAAAGAGAAAAACAATCATTTTTAAACAATGATTTGACTTATATATATAAGAAACAAAAATATTTATAGAAGGCCTTAAAGAGGTAGACAGAACAAAGGGATAAAATGAAAGGAAAAGAAGAAGAAGAAGAAGAAGGGGAGGTAAAAGGAAAGAAGCTTAAAAGAGAAATTTTCGAAGGCTGGATGGTTTGAACTCCAGACCTCTTACAAAATGTTACCAACTGCAATACCACTAGGCTATAGAGAACTTTTGTATGAGGTGGTTCAAGTGAACCACTTTGAACAAGGGTGGGTCCGCCACTGGGTACCACATTCACATGGGTTGAGGAGTGCATGGGGATATGCAATCATTTGAATGAGTGGAGGAGATTATGCCACCTTACTACCAAGCACAACTTTTTGTGCTTGGTACCAAGCATACCCATTTTTCTCAGCTAGAGACATAACTCTACTTAGATAGGTGTCTTTATACCACCGAAAATGAGTTAAAGAAGGACATCTAAAATTTTGTAATAAGGTCCTGATTCTTTCACCTTCATCAAGGTAAGCACCAGTAAAATGGTGTGCTATTGCTAACATTAACGTATAAACAGCATCTTCTTGCTGTATACCATTTTCTATTTTTGTTGCTCCTAATATCTCATTTCGAGCATCTGCAGACAGATAATTGTCCCACCATCCTTTAAGGATACCAGTAAAGCCACAAGTTATAAAAGAGGCTATCATTCTTTCATTATTACCATTTTGTTTACAAATGGTACCATACATTAGCATTCTATGTATAGTCGAATTAATCTGGGTGTCAGATAACCCATCTATATTCCATTCGTAGATATTTCTACCATTATAATCAGCCTGTAGATAGGCATCATTTTCTTCAAAAAGAACATCTGCTGGAGTTGGTCTTTTATAATAGTACCTTTCCAGTCTTTTCTTTGGATGGCTTTTAAGCTTATTAATTTCTGTAAAATTATTTTCTACAGCAAAAATTTCTGTTGACGATATATCGTCAGAACTGTCTATATTAGACGTATTTTCTTCTTCAGATATAACTGTAGAAGAGGATGGTAACACTGTATCAAGTGTGTGTATTCTAGCGTTAGTTAGTTTTTTAGCTAGACTTTCAATAATATCAGGAGTAAGTTCGCTATCTTTTTTAAATCCTGAAATATCAATAGGAGGTTTAATATTTGTTTTTTCTATCTTTCTTTGAGAAAGATTTGTTTTTTCTAAAAGTTTTAATGAGGGTATAACCTCTGTAATTTTAGACACTAATTTGTCTAGGACTTCTTCAACTCTTATAAGTTGTTCTCCTATTGTTTTTAAGTAAATATTGGTATAATTATTTTGTTTTATAATTTTACTTAGTTCTTTCATATGTTCTTCATTGAACTCATTAGGCTTTATAAAAGCCATTGCCTCTATAGTAGAGGGATAAACATCTTTTAATTGTATCGGGTCTGTTGGTGGATTGATAGATCTAATTATTTTACCCGTTGATGTTTTCCACTGTTTTAAGTGGTCTTCTAAAACACTTATTTTATTATTTTGTTTTAAAACATATCTTTTTAGAAACCAAGGAACAAAAAATTTAATTCTTTGTTCATATTCAAGTTCTATATAATACTTATTAACCCAATTTAATTGGTCTTGTTTTGAAAAACTTTTAAAAAACCAATTTCGAAAATCTTTGTTTTTATCAAGGTAAAATTCTGTATTAAGAATTTCCCTTATTGGACTTCCTTTTTCAAAATTCATTACTTCATTCTAAAACTCATCTCCGTATTAGGAGGAGAAGTTTTATCTTTATATAAAGCATGTGGAATATTATTGTCGGATATATTTATCCCTTGAACTGAACTGGTTCTATAAGATCCAGATCTAGAGAATGAATTTCTGGCAGATGATGCCACATCAGATATTCTGATGGTTCTAGAAGGATTGAATGTTATTTCAACTTCTCCGTCAGTTGTTTGGACAATTTGGTCTACATCTTGGTTAATAATTGGTAGAGGTTGTATTGCATGGGGTATAACCCAATTTTCTGGGAAATTTATTTCATCCCATTTAATCTGTCTATTCACAGCTATATTTGAAGATAAAACATTAGTTTCAACCAGAACAGTCTTGCCTGGTTTTGAATGATTTTTAGCTTTTGGGGCTAAAGTATTTAATACTTTGTAGTGAATGCGGTATATTATCGCAATAGTTTCGGATCCAGGAATATAATTGTATCCGTGTGTCTTTATATTAAGACTAATTGCCTCTAAAATATTTGGATCTGTTAATGAGAGGCTCAAATTTGGATATACATTAAAATAAACTGGACCGTTACATAAACTGGTCTCCATAATACCCATTAAAGATTGGGTCCAATTTAAACATCGTGAGTCTCTTAAACAGACTAGTAAAGAGGCGTTTAAGCCTGATAACGTCAAAGGACGAAATGCAATCTGTATAAGACCTACATGCAAATATTTGTATTTATCCATATAAGGATTTACATCTGCAACTCCTAAGAGTTGTATTGTTTGATCTTCTCTGTCGACTGTAGTAGTCCTTTCTAGAGTTTTAATATTAATCAACGACTTATAGTCGAGAAATCCAATTTTGTATATTTCTCTATTAGGGACATCAGGTATAGTCCACTTATTAAGGGACTCTATATCAGTTTCATATTCTGTTAATTGCGCGTTTTTGACCTTCTTCATTCCAGTATAACTGGACGGTCGAGCCGAAGTTTCCACAATATCTGACATAAAGTTCTCTTGTTACAGATTTATCTCTTAAATATTAATCCAGTAAGGAGGTAGACTATTTATTTTTCTTTTGATTCTCTCTAAAACAATCTAGCCGAAAGCTTACACGTCTGTCAACGTCTTACACTACCCTAACCAGCCATCTCGGCAACACTGGGATTTACACAGCGCGACTTGGGTGACGTCCCATAAGCATGCAAACTAGACTCTTAAAAAGAGAATTAAAAGAACATATAAATATTCTACATTCTTACTAGCTAATATTCAAAAGATAAACTGTAACAGAGATTTAAGCAGACATGCAGATAATAAACATGGCTCTGATACCAATTTTGAAAGCAGGAAATAATAAGCAAAGAACTTACAGTTTGCGCCCGCCAATAGATAAGATTATATCTTTATTATGATCCACAATATATTACAAGAGAGGATATATTACAAGAGATCACTCAGAAATCACTCAGAGAACACTCAGAATTTTTATTTCTTATTCAAAAAAAACCGCACCCTCTGCCTTCTCCCTTCTTCCTTATTTATAGACGCTTGAGGAATCTTTAAAGTCGTCATCATTATTTCTCGAAGCTTCGCAGAAGTGTCGCACTAACTTTGAAAACGACCCGCATATATCACAGTAAATAAAGTGGCCGCAATATGCACAGGATGATGGTCCTTTAAGGAAAGTAGCTTTATTAAAGCTGCTTTATAAAGCTGCTTTTAGAAAAGAGATGCTAGACAGCTCCCCGAGGCTCAATCTAGTATTTTGTCTGCTTATAAAGCTGGGCTTTTACCTTTAAGGTCTGGAGGGTTATTAAAAATTTCTGCCCAGATTTCTTCAGGGTCCTGAGCATCTTGAATATGATCCAGACCAGGTGTATCTTCTTCCATAGAAGAAACGTGACTATTAGTCTCTGGTTCGTCAAAAGCTTCAAAGAACTGTCTTTTAAAGTAGTCTAAGCATTTTTGCTTAATCTCAGCTTCAGAAGCTTGAGGATATTTTCTCCTCATTAAATTAGCCATCTTGGTCATAGGATTATCTTTTTTGACCTCTTGAGTCATATGAGACTCTAACAGAGATTTATTTCTCTGAATAATTTCTTCTAATTCTTTGACTTTGGTCTCGAGACAGATTCCATTCCACCATCTGCAATGGTACGTTCTTTTAAGAATAGGAATATGCGATGGGGTCCAGTCACATATAAGCGACCAATTCCATATCCAATGAATTTCTACTTCAGCAAAGAAGTGTGCGAAGCACATGCCATCTATAAGTTGGCTTTCATCCATACGTGATAATTTTGGATGGCTGTCTACCCATGAAGAATATAATTTTAGAAGGGGTTCGGGTATAATTGCAATTTCAATTCCATAAGTTTCCCACCATTTATAAAACCAATTGGGAACTCCCTTTTGAAGGGCTTCAGGACAAAGCTTAATAAGCCATGTATGCTTTTGTTTTGGGTTCTGATATAAGAATAGATCAAAGAACGCTTGCTTGTAGTCCCAATAATTAAATTTATAAACATCTTTGGCATTTTTTGGACTTTTACCAAAGGTAATTCTTCATTTGGGTTTATAGCCCAATTGCGAGGAAGTATAACTTCTCTGATAACACATTTGCTGAAACCAGGAGGAACAGAATGATTATCTGTAGTCCAGAAATGGGTTATTTTCATTCCCTTTTGACTTAATAAAGTCCTCATCCAAGCTCTTGATTTTAAAGAAAGAGTGGGATAGTATGTATCATGGAGATACCGCTGTCGAATTGTTTCTGGCTCTTGCATTAAAGCAATATCTTCGGGTTCTAAATATAGAACTATATCTGTATAAGATTTTTTGAACCATTTAGTTTCCTCTTTTACTATATTAGTAAAAGGTTCAGGAGTATTTTCCTGGTCTACGATATCTCGTACACCTTTATAAAAGGCTTTAGTATGTGAAGAGTTATGCTTCTTCGTAATAGTGCGCCAAGATGTTGGCTGTTGAGATGGAGTATGACTCCTATTTGGTATTGCTTCTTGACCTATAAGGTCAAAATTTGAATTTGGACTGCTGCTGCTGCTACCTCCTCTCCCCCTCCCTGAAAAGGAGGGATTACTCCGTCTCATTTGTACCCTGTAAAAATTCACGAGTTAGAAAATCTGGAAGATGATTAGAATCACCTTTAATATAGTCAATTTTAAATTGATACATTGCTAATTCAGCTTGCCATCTAGCAAATATTTGCTTAGAGACAAGATTTTTAACATCTTTTTCAATAATGCTTTTAGCAGAACTACAATCTATTCGTAGTAAAAATTCTTGATTAAGAATATCGTCTCTAAATTTAGAGAAACATTTTAAAATAGATAACATTTCTTTTTTAATTGTAGAATAGTTAAACTGGGCTTGATCCCATTTACCAGAGGTAAAACGAACTAATTGTTCCTTTTTGGTTTGTGGGTCCACTTGTTTTAATATACCACCATAACCAATATTTGAAGCATCTGTTTCAACTATTTTAAACCAGTGAATAGTTGCAAGGTGAATACAAGGTAAGTTTTTAACTTTAAGTTTAATTTTTCTTACCGCAGCAGTATGTTGCTGTGTCCATGGCTTAGCATTCTTTTTAAGCCTATCATATAAAAGGACGGTATCTTTTGCTAGATCTTTATAATAATCTGCAACATAATTTAAGGCTCCCAAAAATCTTTGTAACTGTTTTGTATCAGTTATTTCATCTGGGAATTTTGACGCAAACTCAATACTTCTATCAATAGGAATAGTAGTTCCTTTATTAATATTATGACCCAGAAATCTAATCTGAGTTTGAAATAATTTCATTTTTGGGGCAGATATAGCTAACCCATTTTTTATGGCTAAAGATCTAAAAGTCTCTAAATGTTTAACATGCTGATCAAAACTATTAGAAAAGATCAAAATATCATCTATATAAGATAGAATAAAATCCGTATAAGGAATAAAAATATCATTCATAATATTTTGAAATTCAGAAGGGGCGTTTTTAAGCCCAAATGGCATAACATTCCATTCATAGTGTCCAAATGGGACAACAAAAGCAGTCTTATACTTGTCTTTTTCTTCTATCTGGATTTGCCAGTAGCCTGATTTTAAATCAAACTTAGAAAATATTTTTGCATTAGTAATGCGATTCAATAAATCCCTTTTATTAGGAATTGGATATCTTATCCATTTAAGGACAGAATTTAGAGGTTTGTAATTGATTACTAATCTAGGAACACCTCTTTCTCTTTCAGCAGCATTGTTAACATAGAATGCTGTACAACTCCAAGGAGAATATGATTTCCTTATCAAATTTTTCTCTATAAGAGTTTGTATTTCTTTTTTACATAAATCAAGATATTCTTGATTCATTTGGCAAGGACGAGATTTTGTTGGAATATTTTTCTCATTAAATCCCTCTATATAGGGTAAAGAAACAATATGTTGTTTCCTATTCCAAAAAGCATTTGGAACATTACTGCATACAGTGAGTTTGAATTTATTTTCAATTTGACTTATTAAGTCTTTATGTTTTTTAATTTGTTCTTCAACTTGAACAAATACTAATTCTTCTTTAAGAAAATTTATCTGATTTTCTTTAAGCATAATATTTTTAACCTCATTTAACATTTTAGTTTGAGGGTCTGTAATAAACTCAAGTAAAATTTCTTTTTCTTGAAAAGTAGCACGAATGCCATTTGTATCTATCTTATGGATAGGCATAATAGTATGTAAAAATGGAGTCCCAAGAATTATATGTTGGGATAAATTTTTTACCAATATACAGGGAGTTGGTATACAAGTCTCTTGCACACATATTTGCGCATTAGGTAATTTATATTTTACCTCTAGTTGATTTCCATTTGCACTACTTAGTGTTTGAGTAGTTTTT
>NC_033800.1:115062277-115110655 GCF_001876935.1 Asparagus officinalis
AGTATCTTCATCTTACAGTAGTGCATTTTACCCACAGACGGATGGTCAGACGGAGAGAGTAAATCAGATATTAGAGGACATGTTGCGAGCTTATGTCATTGACTTTCAAGGTAGATGGAAGGAATCATATTCCACAGATAGAATTCGTTATGACAACAGTTATCAAGTGATAGTTGGTGTGGCCCCGTATGAAGCATCATACGGGAGGCCTTGCAGATCGCCTATATATTGGGTAGAGCAGGAGGATATTTTAATGCTTGGGCCAGCGCTTATGAGATAGATTACTGAAAAAGTAACATAAATCAGAGAACAGGTTCTAGCTGCTCAGAGTCAGCAAAAGAGCTATGCAGATAAGAAATGAGGACATTTAGAGTTTCAGATTTGAATAGTTATGCGGAAAGTATCGTCTATAAAAGATGTTCAGTGATTCGGAAGGCGGAGAAAGCTTGAGCTGAGATATATTGGACCGTTCCGGATTTTCGAGCTTATTGGAGCTGTTTGATATGGACTAAACCTTCCAGCATCGATGTCCAGAGTACATAAAGTGTTTCATGTTTCAATGTTCAAGACACAATTACATGATGAAGAGCAGCATTGAGTGTTGAACGCATCGGAGATTTAACTTCAGGATGATTTGACTTCTATTAAGATTCCGGTTCGTATTCTTGCTAGAGAGGACAAGAGGTTTAGAAACAAAATAATTCCCTTGGTGAAAGTTTAGTGGAACCGGAGAGGTATTGAGGAGATTTCTTGGGAGCGCAAAGAGGATTTGCGTCGCGACTATCCACACCTGTTAGAACATGTAAATTAAAATTTTTATGATATGTATCTTATATGATGTTTTATATCTTTGGTTATATTTACATTTAACACTAGAATGGGAATATTCACGCTAAATTCTTAATCTGTTTGCATTTAACGCTATAATGAGAATACTTTCGCTTAATTTTTAATCTTTTGGAACACATGGTATATGTATGGGGGGTTCCTTGTTTGGATTTTTCACCCGATGTACTAGTTCCACTAAATTAGGATCTAAGCGAGAATATTGTCATTTTAGATCGTTAAGTGTAAATATCTCTATAAGGTTATCTAAGAATTCATATTTTCAAGATCGCATGATTCCCGAATTTCGAGGACGAAATTCTGTTAAGGGGGGAAGAATGTAAAACCCCGAAATTTCATAACGAGTTTTGTGTGAATAAATAATAATAAACCTATCTGTTGTGATGGATAACCATATATATATAGGATATATATATATTTATCAGTGTTTGGGAACCCAACAGGTGTTTATATATGAGAGACTTTGAGTGATATGTGTCCAGCAGGTGAAATGCCTACAGAAGGCAGCTTGTTTTTCAGGTTCGGGTTTTAGTTTTGGGCTATTGGGTTTCGGGTCGGGTTGGGGAATTGGTATTTATACCAACTCAACCCAGGAGAGTTTCTCCTCTCCTCAAACGTAAAACCCTAGCCCCTTTTTCTCTCCCCTCTCAAAACCCTAGCCGTCACTGGTGATCTTTGAGGAGTTTGGAGGAGTTCCAGGGGATTTCAGCAGATTGGATCTCAAGAGAATCATCTCCAGAACGTTCGTCATCACCCAAGGCGAGTATCATCTCGCCAAATCCCTCACCCCTGTTTTCCATGATCTTTATTTTGGATTTTATGAGTTTTGGATGAGCCAAAATAGTATTTTTGTTAAGAAACGAATTAGCTATGGTATAATAGTATGAATCAGAGGTTTTTGTTTATAAAAACTCACCCAATACCTGTTTGATGACGATCTAGATCTGAAATTTTGCCTAAACAAGAACTAAATCATTTTTACTGTCATTTAAACGATTTGGAAATTGTTTCTCATGTTTTTATAATATTGGAAGGATAGATTTCAAGCCTGAGAGTTGTTGTTTATGTTCAGTATGATTTTTAACCTTAGAACTCTTGTTATCGTAGAGATTTGCAAAATTTTCGTTTCAGGTTTCGAGCTGACAGAAACCCAGATTTGGGTTTCTGTCCGCTCGGCGGTCGACCGACGCGGTCGACCGCTGAGCTCGTTTTGAGTTTTCGGTCGACCGCCCGTTATTTCGGTCGACCGCGTCGTCATTTCGGTCGACCGCCGATTATTTCGGTCGACCGTGACATTATTTCGGTCGACCGCCAGACTCGTATCAGAGATCGGTCGACCGACTCGGTCGACCGACGCTCTGTCTGTGGTATTTTCCTGGTTTTGGGTATTTTTGTACATTCCATTCATGTTTGGGAGTCTGTCTGGACTATCTGACATTGGTATTTAGTCCTACTATGTACCCAGGCATGATGGATGACCTGAGGGTACCAATTGTGAATATATACACTGATATGATTATGAAGTGATGTGATTTAGATTTCACTATATATCACCGCGACATGTTTCACAGTTTCACAGTCCTCGTGTTGGACTATAATCCATGGAAGTCCTCGTGATGGACTATAAATTCATTCCAGTCCTCGTGTTGGACATTTGCCACTTAATCTATGAGTCTGGAAGAGTACGACATAAATAGTTCCTGATTTGGGCATAGCTCTTAACCCTGCATATGACTTCTTCATAGAAGTTCACGACATGATGTTGACATGACACTTATGTAAGTAATAACATGGTATCCATGTTAGCTTTGGTATGCCAATATATAATGTTCTGAGATTTGCTGTATTTCTTTTATTATTGTTTCTGTACTAGAACCTCGGGTTTGGTGTTTAGAGATTTACAATTTGAGATACAAGGTATATACATGAGGGTTTCCTTGTTTGGATTATTTCGCTCGACGTACCTATGCTCGTGTTGTAAATTTCTAAATACTTAAACCCTCTTTAGTAGGATCAATGATTTTAGATCTATTATACATATTATCTGTATTTTCTTATACAACGAGCCCTGTTCCCTTGGGGTTGGTTGTGATGTTACTCGCTAGCGCTTTGACGCTCGTTGTCCCTCCCCCTTTCAGGTCATGAGCTAGGAGCACGGAGAGCCGCAGGTTGATAGCGAACCACATTAGTGTTCAGCTTTACTTTCTAGCTATGTACTATTTTTTTTCTTTGGGCTCCACTGTAGTGAGGTTAGACATTTGAGAGTCTTGTTCTAGATGTTGTAAAGGCTGTATGCCTTATTTCTTATCGTTAGACAGTTGTATTTGAGACTTGTTGAGTATTTCAGTTTATCTACTCAGATCTGGATTATGTATTTCTGTATTATTGGATGATGAGATATTTATGTGACTATTATCATTTCATCAGTCTTCCTTGTATTATCTTTTACCTGTTTTGTACCTACACCAGTTGTTGATTCTACTAGATGGATGTTAATTGTGATGGTGAAACATGTTATTGCACGGTGTGGTGCATAGCAGGTTTGACATTCTTGGTTTCACCTTGGATTGCAGCCTTGCGTGAACCCAGGGGCGTCACACACACAGCCTTTACAACTTCTAGAAATAAACTTTCAAAATGTCTAAACAGAAGCCTACAGTGGAGCTCAAAAGTAAAATATAACTATAATAGAATAGCTGAAGCTAAAGTGCCTTGCCATCAACCTGCGACTCTCCGGGCTCCTGACTTGTTACCTAAAAAGGGGAGGGATAACGAGCGTCAAAGCGCTAGCGAGCAACATCACAACCAACCCCAAGGGAAAAGGGCTCGTTGTATACCGAAAATACAGTTATATCATATATATAATATCACAAATCCTATTTAGGTAATTATAATGTGAGCATAAGTACATCGAGCGAAATAATCCAAACAAGAAAACCCTCATGTATATACCATGTAGCTCAAATTGTAAGTACCTATGTATAAGAGGATTTTAGTATTTAGGAAGTTACAACACGAGCATAGGTACGTCGAGCGAAATAATCCAAACAAGGAAACCCTCATGTATATAGCATGTAGCTCAGATTGTACATCCCTAAATACTAAACCCAAAATCTAATACAAGAAACATTAATAAAAGAAGGAAAACTCATCTCAGACTTAATTACGGTGTTGTGTTACAACTCATATAAATGTCATGTCCAGCCTATGCAAGTATAGGTGTTAACTCTCAAGGTCTAAACTGATGTAGTGGATGTCCAACACATGGACTGCATATGTAAACGGTCCAACACATAGACTAAAAGTGATAAGTGTCCAACACATGGACTACACATCATAATTGCCCAACACATGGACTAGATGAATTATATGAACAGGTGCATATACCCTAATTTCTCATGTGTCTCGGTGCGCAAACCTAAACTCGTGTTCGCATGACATCTCACATGTAAAGATACAGGTTATACATAAATATCTAATACCCATCATTCGAGGCGACTCCTCGTTCATATTTAAGCACGCAGCAACAATGAACAAACATAAACAAATTCAGTTAAACTAAAATAACTCAAACATATTCAATACTGAAGAAATACAAAAGAAGAAAACTCTTCATTAGTCGACTCATCAGTCGACTCATAAGTCGACCAGGCAAAACACAAAACTGAAGTTTTCCCCATCAGTCGACTCATTGGTCGACTCACAAAACTGAAGTTTTCCCCATCAGTCGACTCATTGGTCGACTCATCAGTCGACTCATAAGTCGACTCATGAGTCGACTCAGTCGACTCATTGGTCGACTCATCAGTCGACTCATAAGTCGACTCATGAGTCGACTCATTGGTCGACTTAGCAGAAAATCTCTAGTTTTCTGCTTTTGATGATTATCTGCAGAAACGTTAACTAAAGTTTTCTTTAATCATGTCTAGCAATATATTTCCGATTCTAACTCATGTGTAACAACAGAAATTAAAGGGGTTTGCATGTGATCACTTACATAAAAACCTTAATCATATAAACATGTTTAAAAACATATTGAAAATAGTAAATCACATTGAAACTCATGTTTAAACAAATTCCCAGATATGGATCTTAATTTACAAATTTGTTTGTGAGCTTTTTATAACTGAAAAATATAGATCTTGCATCTCATAATATAAAGTATCTATTTTTATGCACAAAATATGTTTTAGGCTCAAAAATCCGAAATAAAAACTCAAGAAAGCTATACAAACAGTGGGTGTAGGATTGGGCGAGATGTTACTCGCCTCTGATGTGTTGCAAACTCCTGAATCCGATGAAAGGACGATCCCCATTCGACAGCACCACAAAATCCCGCTGAAAACTCCTCCGAAACTCCTCCAAAATCACCAAGAACGAATCTAGGGTTTGAGCGGAGAGGGAGGCTAGGGTTTTCTCTGGGGTTTGATGAGTCTTGGGGCCGGTTTCGGGTAGGAGAGTTTCTTATGAAAGCGGTCAAACCCGAAACAACCAAACCAAACCCGCAAAAGAAAAAAAAACTCAAAATCAGCCCATCAGTTGACTTATTGGTCGACTCATCAGTCAACTCATTAGTCGACTCATGAGTCGACTCATAAGTCGACTGAGCAGATGTAAATTTCTAGATTCATGCATGTTTTGTTATTCAGCCAAAACCAATGCATAAAACTCTATGAAACCACACTCATACATGTCTGGCAACTTGCCATCAAGTATATCCATAAGCTCAAGTCATTTACCACAAATAGAATTATTTATCATTAATAATTCATATATACTTCTAATAAAATATGGGGTTTTATATCCCCAGACTTGGATTCTGGTGTCTTCTTCAATCGGTGAAAGACTAAGCCGACAACGCGTGTTAGGCACTGACTTATCCCTACTTAGGATTCGGGATAAAATTCCCCGTACGTGTGAGGCGTGGATTTTGGCGTTATTAATAACGGTCTGCCAAAATATCGAATATGCGGGCTTTTGTTCTTTTTACAGTCAAGAACTAAATGGCAACACGTATTTGGCGCTGACTTATCCCTACTTAGGCTTCGGGATAAAAGTCCCTAGACTTAGATTCTGGTGTCTTCTTCAATCAATGAAAGACTAAACCAGAAACGCAAGTTAGGCGTAGGTTTATCTCTATTTAGGAGTCGAGATAAAGTTCCCCATGTGTGTAAGGCGTGGATTTTGGCGTTATTAATAACGGCCTGTCATAATGTCGAATATGTGGGCTTTTGTCTTTTTTACAGTCAAAGACTAACCAACAATGTGTGTTAGGTACTGACTTATCCCTACTTAGGCTTTGGGATAAAAGTCCCACATGTGTAAGGTGTGGATTTTAGCGTTATTAATAACGACCTGCCATAATGTCGAATATGTGGGTTTTTGTCCTTTTTACGGTCAAAAACTAACCTGCAACGCGTGTTAGACGCTGACTTATCCCTACTTAGGATTCGGGATAAAAGTCCTCGTGCATGTAAGGCGCGGATTTTGGCGTTATTAATAATGGCCTACCACAATGTTGAATATGTGGATTTTTGTCCTTTTTACGGTCAAAGACTAATCGGCAACGCTTGTTAGGCGCTGACTTATCCCTACTTAGGCTTCGGGATAAAAGTCCCCGCGTGTGTAAGGCGCGGATTTTGGCGTTATTAATAATGGTCTGACATATTATCGAATATGTGGGCTTTTATCCTTTTTACGGTCAAGGACTAACCGGTAACGCGTGTTAGGCGTTGACTTATCCCTACTTAAGCTTCGAGATAAAATTCTCCAGACTTGGATTCTGGTGTCTTTTTCAATCGGTGAAAGACTAAACCGGCAAGGCATGTTAGACGTTGACTTATCCCTACTTAGGCTTCAGGATAAAATTCCATGCGCGTGTAAGGCACAGATTATGGAGTTGAAGGATGTGTCTTCTCTTGAGACAAAGACGAACCCAAAATGGGAGAGGAATAATTTTATATTCTATCTCCCAAAACCAAAGAGGAAGAATTTTATATTCTATCTCCAGTTGTAAAGGAAACTCGAAGTGGGATCTCCACCTCGAGAATCTGAAGAGTGAAACTAAGAGTGTGATCTCCACTCCGAGAATCGAAAAGATTCGGATAATCCTAACTGTCGGGAGGTTTGATTACCGAACTAAAGGTGAATTTATCGTTTATCGAGAGTGAGTTATGGTTTTGGCCCTAACTATAGGAAAGTTTGACCAAGCAGGAGTTTGAGGTAACCCTAACTGTAGGAAGGTTTGATCACTCGATTTGAAAGTGGACCTCTCGATCATAGAAGGAATCGAGAGGAGATTTCGGCTTTGGCCCTAACTATATGAAGGTTTGACCAAATGGGGTGTTTGAGCGATCCTAACTATTTAAAGATTTGATCGTTCAATTTGTGGACCTCTCGTTCATGGAAAGAATCGAGAGAGGATTTTGGTTGTGGTCCTAACTGTTTAAAGGTTTGACCAATTAGACAGTAGAAGTGGAAGTACAAATCATAGTGGGAGTGTTGACTTGTACCGATTACTCAGTGGGGGTTCTTGGTGTCAAGTGACGAGATCTTGACATGAAGGGAATTTGACAATCGCAATAGACCTTCGAATTAAAATTTACAGTGCCATGTTAGGACTTTAACAGTGGGAGTTTAGTGTTTATCACTTTGTTTGTAATGACCGGGTTATCCCTAAGAATATTATATGTAATATTCTTCCGGGAACTTTCCGTTTGAATCATCCACCCCCAACTTCCTTTACGAAACTGCGTCTAACATTGTACTTAGTTAGATGACCGGGCTATCCTTAAGAATACCAGGCATGACACTCTCCAGGAACTTCCCGTGAAAGAAAAGAAATAGTTTAAACTCATATACCTGTTCGAGTTAAGGAGCAGTTTAACCTCATATACCTGTTGGAAGATTAAGAAGTAGTTTATACTCATATACTCTTTGGAGTGCGCCGCTCTCATTTGGCTTATCCTAGCATTATGACGCCGGCTTCAACTAATATTTGGATGCTATTCTTGAGAGCGAAGCAAGCCTTGGTAGGATGAAGAATCCTCCTGTGGTACGCACAGTATATTGGATCCGTAATATTGTCAGCTTCCTCCTGATTTACGATAGGTGGTAGATTGATCTTGTTGTTTTCAAGGAGGGATTTGAAAATAGTTGGAATGTCTTTGTTTTTGAAGGAGTACTCTTTTTGGAGTCTCGGACCTGAAGTCTTTTGCTATCCCCGAGATTGCTGTTGTGACGTCTGATTAGCATCAACAGTAGTTGCAGGAGCCTTTCCTTTATCACAGGAGACGAAGCTTGAATTTGTAGGTTTAGCTGTCGGTTGGCTTCTCTCGGCCTTCTTCCTTCTGAGAAAGCGTTCGGCCCGCTCTTCGTGTATCTTCAACTCTTTTCAAGTGTTGGACGGTGTTACTCCCATAACTTCCAAGATGTCAATGGAGGGGTTGTTATGATAGGTTTGGAGGATGAAGTGCTTTGTGATCGGATCTTGGTAGTTCATCGTCTTATTTCGGAAGTGCTTGACGAAGTCATCGACCGTCTCATCGTCTTCTTGTTTCTCATTGAAGAGTGTCCTGATTGACACCTCGGCGTCATCATCAAAGAAGTGAGCGAGGAATAGGTTCTTTAGGTTGTCCTAGCTGTTGATGCTTCCAAGCTTGAGACGGCGATACCAATCAAAGGCGGGCCCGCGAAGGATGCTGACGAATGACTAAACTATCAATGCTTCATTGTCGGAGATTATGCCTAAGTAGGACTTAAAGTAGATCAGATGTTGAGTGGGTGAACCTTTCCCGTCGAACGGCGTAAAGTTGATCAGGTTGAACTTCGCCGGGTACGTGATCGACTCCCACTCTCTCGGGTAGGAACACGGAATGCCGATCTTCTTCACCTCTCGAGCAGACATTAGAGTGTTGATTTTTCTCTCGAGATCTTTCATCTTATTATCCTCGCTCGTATCCTTCCTTGGTTGCTTTTGAGGAAGAACAATAGGGCCACCCCTAGTGTTGTCATTATTAGTGGGACCACCCCCGGCATTGTTATTCTCAGTAGGGCCACCCCCAGCGTTTTGGTCAATGAGAGGGTTTTCTGCATCGAGGTGTTCATCCATGTCGGAATGGCTATCTGCCCGGTAGGCACTGTTTTGACGACTAGATTCACCGATTTGACCTAACAAAGCTTGGATCTGTTGGTCATGCTCTTCCTTCATCCACATCATGGCCATTTCTAATTCGAACTTGAAGTTCTCTTTTTCCTTAGCCAAAACATCCTCGATGATTTTGGCCATTTGCTTGGTGTTAATCATAAGTGCCTCGCGGGATTGTCCTGGACTGGATGTCGTATTATTAGAAACAATTACAGAGTTGGCATCTAACGCTTCATCATCCGAGGATAATCCCCTCTGCATTCTTTGATAATTCCTACGTCTCATAGTTCTTGCACGTAACCGAGTTATACGTTGGGATACATTCGAAAAATGTCGGGGATAAAAACTTGACGTTGACTTCTTTATCGACCATATTGATGGTGACCTTTAAGAGTTCATCATCTTGCGCAGTTTTTTTTTTTCTATAGAAACATCTTGGCTTGGACTTGGACATTCTGGTAGAGATCCTTTCAAATACCGAGACCCTCTGTGGACCGGTCTTGGGGCAACTCCATACTGATAACACTGCCCTGATTATCTTGGTATACAGACAATGAAAGTCCATCTCTTGAGAATCTCTTTTACGAGGTCTGTTCGTACCCCCAGCCCGATAGTACAACTCGTCGGTATGATGACCGGAACAATCTATCGCATGTTGACATGACTTCTCAGGTATAATATTGTCGTCTGACGAACATGTTTCCTTTTGAGGACTTGTTGCCTTGATGGCGTTCTCAAGAGTCGCACATTTTGAGCTACGCCTTCATGAGCGTGGGACCTTAATGGGCTCTTGGACTTCGACATACAGTCCGAGGCGGTCGGTTATAGGAGTTTTCTCCCTACGAGAAGGATCAGACTTGTTGCAAGGGCGAGTACGACCCCCAGCTCGATGAGTTGTTCGGGGTTCATTCATCGTGCCCAAGCATTCTTTGACTGGAGCTTTGTCTTGATCCTCGTGCAAAGGACCTAGGCATTCTGCTGTTGCTTTCCTGCCTCTGGATATGTCTATACTGTCGCGAAGCTTCACCGGAGGTGCGGGATTAGAAGGAGCGAGATCTGAACTTGACGAAGGATGAGGAACAGCCTCGGATCTAGAATCGAGCGAGAGACACGACTGGTGTCTCTTGTCGGGTAGAGGTGTTGTTTTTGGCCTTCAGCACCCAAACCTGCTTAGATCTTAGTGGTTTCTTGACCACCTCCTTCTGCTGTAATTTCTGTGCTTCTTTTGCGAGAACCCGTGCTTGCGTAAGAAGTGTGTGGCACTTCTGGATGCACTTCTCAAGAGTAGAATGGTTCCGTTTGACAAAAACCCATTCGTTAGTAGGTGGTTGGGAGGAGGTTCCCAAAGCTTGTTGTGGCAATGATTTAGCCACTTGGCGTCTCCTGGACTTCAGATCTGCTTGATAGCAGAGCTCATCCACTTGCTCCAAAGCTTTAGTCAATTGGCGGGCGAGACGTTGGTGACGCATCTGATGAGCCCTCTTTGATAAATTTGGCACGCCTTCAACAGTTAACTCCTTGATGGAGGAGGAGTTCAGATCTGCAGATCTGGCTTCATTGGACACCGGCAGATCATTGCGAGGTGCAACTGCAGCAGCGACAGTGGAGAGATCGTCTTCTTGGGTCTTCAAATCTGAAGACCAGTGGATCTTCCTAGGGGAGGAGGCATTCCTACTTGCGAGGAGAGGCGGATCTGGAGGAGGAGGAGGAGGAGACGTACTCCTTAAACTTCTGCTGGTCGAATTTGTATTTAACCTCTTCGTTCACCGGGATCTTGATCGTTGGCTACGGCACGACAGTCACGGTAGCGAGGCTGTTGGTTCCCACTGTAGTCGCCAGCTTGTTTGGAAAAAAAGTCGATTTGTTCATTGTTGTGTTTATTACAACTTCAGTCGTTATAATGAAAACAAAAGTTAGACCCTTGCACAATAAAAACAAAAAAAGAGTACAACTCTCGTTAAACAGCGTAACAGACATTTATCCTCCGCTGCTTGCATGGGATCTTGGCCTGTGACGGAGACATTGATATCCATGGACCACCAAATGATCAGATTAGATCTGAAGGTTCATTTATTCACGAAGGAATCAGGAAGCCGAAGCAATTATCTCGGCAACAGCGAGATAATCACTCTTCTCGAGATTATTCACGAAGGAATCAGGAAGCCGAAGCAATTATCTCGGCAACAGCGAGATAATCACTCTTCTCGAGATCACCGCAATGGGGCAATCTCAAGATAAAGAACCAGGAAGTGTAGATCTGACGAGCTCCTCCTCTTTATGCTGACGAACTCCAGGGCTTCGCCAACGCTCGAGAATTTCAGATCTTAAAAAATAAAGGCCTTGGGGCTGTATTTATAGGTTTCAGGAGCTCTGTTTTAAGATAAGAACAGTTAATTCACTCTTATTCTTAGTTATAACCACCTAACCATATTCTTGGATGATATTTTATCAGTTGGAACAAATCCATTCGGGACTACGAACACCGTGGGTGTCTCGGCCATGCTTTGGCCGAGACACCATTTGGTGTCTCGGACACCATTTGGTGTCTCGAACACCATTTGGTGTCTCGGCCAAGCATTGGATGAGACACCCCTGGACCTGGTTTCACGCGTCCCGTCCGTTTTCGCCGTATCTTCATCGTCCGGACTCGGAATTATGTGGTTCAAAATGCATCGAAAAGCTAACGAGGAGATCAATACGTTCCCATGATTGAATCACATGTTAAGTAGATAGGACACAAGGGGTACTTCGTCTTTCGTAAGTGACGCGGAGCTCTCGGTCCATTCGTGTTTACGTTATTCTGAAGTTCCGTTGCTTCGCATGGTTCGTTGACTCACTTTCATGTGCCTATCATCATCAAATAAGCTTTTATGACTTAGATAGTGACGTTCATCATATTCTCTCTATCTAGAGCTACGTGTGGGGACCTATAGGTAATTTTTAACGTCTACAACCAATATCTTCAGAAAATACCTTTTTTGTGCTCCAAATATCCCCTAAACAATCCACGCAAATAAATCCTAAAACGTGTTTAATATTTATACCAAACACAAATACAAATCAGAATAAGAAACTCAAATATGGGCCTGACCCGATGTCGTGGTCGACCGCGACGGTCGACTGTGACAAACATAGAACCCAGAAAATCAACTGCAAGATTCAGCGGTCGACTGCGACAATCGACCCTACCCAACTCCAGACTCTCAGATTTGATTATAGGGTTTGACAGTCGACCACGACGATCATCCGCACCAAGCCTATAATTAGCCCTACGATCTATGCACGTATTCGGTCGACTGGTCTTGCACCGCGGTCGACCGAACAACTACAAAACCAACTCCGTGTGTCCAAAATTCCTATTCTTCACCAAATCCTTCGCCAAATCTACAACTCTCCACCTCGACGAAGTTTTCCCAAAACTAAGCCAACATCAATACTAACCAAACGTCTCACTTGTTGCGTCCAGTACGAAGTGGAACAAATCTATGATAATAGACTCAATCCACAACAAGTCGAGACCAAATAAGAATGTGATCACTCTCCAAACATCGGTATCAACTCACCAAATCGGATGCATTATAAAATGACTGCCTACGTATCCTCTTGGCCAAGGAATCAAGCCTTCACGTAGTTCCTTAAATGGCCTCCAAAGACCCTCAATCAACTAGAAGAGTTCTCAACCCTTCTCCAACATCACCAACAAATCTGCAACTAGTAGCTCTCTCAATGGCCCCAGAGTGAAACGATCCAAACACCTCCATCTAAGGTGAACCAATGGATATATCAAAATCCGAACTATGTCCACCAGCTATACTCGAATCAACCAACTCATCATCTGTATCCACATCAATATGATCTCCAAACTGTGTCACCTCAGCTGGAATCCCAAACGATATAGTATG
Organism: Asparagus officinalis; assembly: GCF_001876935.1. Classification (NCBI taxonomy): domain Eukaryota; kingdom Viridiplantae; phylum Streptophyta; class Magnoliopsida; order Asparagales; family Asparagaceae; genus Asparagus; species Asparagus officinalis. The sequence continues at coordinate 115,075,172 of NC_033800.1, forward strand.
ATCTGGAGTATGTGGAGTAATCTCCACCCAATGTGGAGTAACATCACCCTCCACCCGCTACGATATCCCAACGATCTGATCAACACTCTATACCTGTCGAGGGTCAAATGCGACATACATGCTCAGATCAAAATCAGAGACCCTCACCTGATAACCAAACGACCCTCTGAATTCCAAATGTGCACTCGGATCAAATCTCACATCCTCGATGTGACCATATGCTGAGCAACCAAATATTCGAAGTATCCTAAAATCTAAAGCAGTTCCACCAGATCCAAATATACCAACCGCAGTAATCGGCAACTTATGAATAAGATGATACCAATATGTCAAAGCTCTAATACCAAAACTAATGCTCGACATCAACCGTCGATCCTCCTCCAGTAAGGAATGACCCATCAAAACTGTCATCTCATCTCGTTACCCTAAAGTTTCCTCTCTAATGAAGTGTCTCAAACTGTCATGAGCTCGGTACAAATGCAGGAAAGAACCCCTATCAAAATCAGAACGACGTATTGCCTTTCTGCTAATACACTTCTTCCACCTATTGTTGACTACTAGGACTTCACACCAACGAGACTTGGTTGTAACCCACAAATGCCTAGAACAATCACTAACACAGAAAACCAAATACCTATTACCTCCCAATGATGCCTCCTTGGAAGGCCTCCAAATGCCTGAATGAACACCACCTAGAAGACCCTTCACTCGGTGAATAGAACTGTCAAACTCCACCTCGGTGTTCTTGCTCATACCAATGTGCTCATAGGATTTTAATTTGCAGGTCAATGCACTCCTTAACAATCTATGCATAGCATCAACAATCAAATATCCCAGCATCAACAAACGCCACAGTTTAGCCAAATCTAAAGAAGTCGTCAGCTCTCCACCAATCACCGTGCTCCTAATCAAATAGTATAAATTCTTCTTTCTAATACCCTTCATCATAATCATGGACCCAAATGTAACCTTCAAAGATGCATCCTCTAAGGTCATCCAATAGTCTGCTTCCTCCAAAACTCCAAGTGAAATGATGTTCTTCTTTAGCTGTGGAATGAACCTTACTTCCCGAATCACCCCATCACACATCCTAATACGAACGACAATGATACCACCAGTAGGGCATTCATGATCATTACCCATGAGCATAACATCTTCTTATTCCAACTCCTCAAAGCTAGAAAATCAATCCCTTCTAGGACAAATGTGGTCAGAAGCACCCGAATCCAATATCCACTCTGTAGAGTCGGCAACACAAACTGACGATAGTGCAAGGCACAAATAGCCTAAAAAATCCAAATCTGAATTATCTCCTCTAGCCTTGACAACATTCACCTCTAAAGCTTGAATAGCTTTTCCTTTATTCTTCCTGGCTCGATCTGTCAATTTTGGGCATTCGTCTTACCAATTTCCATCTTCTTTATAAAAGGCACATTGATTCTTACTAACTGCAAGGTGTGCTCCTCTAGACTGTGATCTCCTACTACGGTTTGGACTCTTCCCTCTTGCGACCAATACCCCCGCTACTGTATCAATCGAAATCTCCGTATCCTTCTTCCGAAGATGATAATTCACAAGTGCAGCGGTGACCTCACTATATGAAAGAGATGTCTTCCCATTAATAAGAGTAAGAACGAATGTCTCATATTCCTCGTCGGGCAAGGAACTCAAAAATAACAACACATTTTCCTCATCTTCAATCATAGCATCTACATTCGCTAAATTCACGAGAAGCTTCATGTAGTGGTTCATGTGATCACCAATGAAGATCCATTTCTTCAATTAGAAGCGATAAAGCCTCCTCTTCAAATGCAAACCATTTTTCACACTCTTGGTCAAATACTTACTCTCTAGGATCTCCCAAATCTTCTTAGTCGAAGTCTCATTGATCACATCATATTTTAGATCTTAGGTAAGGAAAGACCTAATCACACCACACGCCGTTCTATTCATCTTTTTTCAAACATTTTTCTCAATGTCATCTGGTTTCCCGTCTAACTCCAAAGTATCCTCCAAATTTTACGTGTTGAGCGCATCCAAGACTTCGCATCTTCAAAAATCAAAATTGTTTGTGCCATTAAACTTCTTCACGTTTATCTTCATAGAGTGAATATTCAAACTTTGGACGGTCTTCACACCAGAAGTACCCTGCACAACTCCTTCTTTCTTAGTCATCTTTCTCAAAGCACCAACAAACCAATGCGGAACAAATCGAAGAATAGATCCCAACTAAAAACGATAAAGTTTTACCTCCAACTGAAACCCTAATAAGAGCCTCCGAAAGATCTCACCCCCACACGATGGTAGACAAGATCCACAATAGTAAAAATCTTATCTTTATCACCAACTAAAGCCCTAGACGAGCTTCCAAAGCGATCTACTCCTCCACCTAGCCCAAGCGTAACCAAAGCTCTGATATCATTTGTTGTGCGAGGAAGTCAATTGTTGTGCTTCGAGGAACCAAACCAAACACCGAGAGAGAAGACCAAAAAAACCAAAATAACGGCACAAACATAAACACGCCAATTTTACGTGGTTCGCCAAATTGCCTACGTCCACGGGGCAAGAAGGGGATGAGGTTTTCACTAATAGAGAAGAAGAGTACAAACTGGGATGAGGTTTTCACTAATAGAGAAGAAGAGTACAAACTGAGATTACAAATCACTCAAACTCACCAATTAATCTCACCAACAAAGCTCTTAATCTCTCAAACAAAACCCTAACCAATAGCTCAAGAAAATATATTTTTTCTGTGCTCCAAATATTCCCTAAACAATCCCCCCAAATAAACCCTAAAACGTGTTTGATATTTATACCAAACACAAATCCAAATCAGAACAAGAAACTCAAATATGGGCCTGACTCGATACGCGGTCGACCGCGACAAACACAGAACCCAGAAAATCAACTGAATGATTTGGCGGTCGACCGCGGCAGTCGACCGCACCCAACTCCAGATTTTCAGGTTTGATTACAGGGTTTGGCGGTCGACCGCACCAAGCCCATAATTAGCCTTACGATCTGTGCACGTATTCGTTCGACCGGTCTTGCACCGTGGTCGATCGAACAACTCTAAAACCAACTCTCTGTGTCCAAAATTCCTGTTCTTCACCAAATCCTTCGCTAAATCTACATGTAGGAGTGGCTCTCATGAGATCCTTATTCCTTGGTTGCTCTTATATATACCATACCAAAAGATCATGCTAAAGTACCTAACAAAACTCCCAAGTCATCGTGACAATTTGAGGGTTATTATGATTTTGTACTCTAATTGACGTCGCCAACCTAATTCTTTTATCCTGTCTTCTTAATAATACGGCACACCAACACGCATCAATACAATCCATGGCTGCTTTTTTAGATTTCCAAAAGGCCATGCACTGAGATTATAAATTTGTTCTTTACTTCAAGATCGTCCCTACTGTTCAGAACTGAATGGAATATTATTTAAAGGTGATGGTAACCACTACACGCATGTTGCGCGTTGAATGATCCCAAATCCTAGTTAATGATTGAGCGTGCAAATGCACGGAAGTGGTAGGCAAAGGTTAGTTCGCATCTAGCTAAAGACCAAAACGTGGGGATAAGTTGGCTGGTAAAGGTCATTCTTGTGGCCGGCAGTATCTCTGAAAACAAGCTCTCTCGCATTTTTTTTTTTTCTCCTCCCTCTCTCTAGATTATTCCTAATTAAGGGGAAAGAGGGAATATTGTAGAACCATGAATCCGAGCAAAGGTTCAAGATCATACGTAGAGATACTATCATCTGAGTAGGATGATTTTAATTTATAATGCAATAATACTGATTTGAATTGTATGTATACAACACGTCATGGTCCCAACGTTCATACTGCAAGAGGAAAAGATCCACAGAAGTTGCTAACAAATATTTGACCACTGAGTGCCATCCCTCAGCTAGAGTAGGTTTTTCGTCAAGGTAAGAAATTAGGTGGATTCAGAGCTTCTCATTAATTTATGTGTTTGTACAAGTTATGTTGAACGTTAAACTGATATATGCGACTCCGAATCCAAATCAATTTCAGTGGATATCAAGTTTCTCACTATACCCTCTTTAACTAGTAAATAAAATTAAAATAGTTAAACTGTAGATACGCCTAGTACACTATGAAATCTCCCCACTAAATGCTTCTTTACTTGAGGTGTACGTTCGGCACATATAAAAAAGTAAAGAATCTCTCTACCATATACTTTCTGATACACTATGAGATCTCTCTGCAATACATTGATGTCATGTGATCTCTATGTGATAAATACAATAATTAGAAAATTTGTTTGAACATGAAAAGATTTAAGTGCTAATAGAAAAAGTTTGGGACAGTAAGTGGTTACCCTCCTATAATGACAATTAACCCTATAAATAAAATTGGAAAAAAAAAAGAAGGATGCAGAGTCAATATTTCCTCAGAATGACTAGCTTGTAGCGATCCGATTGATTTGGCTGAAGAGTTAAGTGTTACCTAAGGCCTAACACCGAATCATAGTTGCCCAATTTCCCCATCATCCTAAGAAGATGACACAATCCAAGGAATCTTGTCAAGAGTAACTCGATAGATAATTATATAAATTAGTTAAGAACCAAGAGGGAAAAGAAAAATAAAATGAGCAGAATTAATGGATATAGAAGTAATCACATGCGCCTCTTGACCGCGTCGTAGATTCTCTATAAAAAGAAGCCAAAGCAGAAACAGAGCCAACCAGTTTAATTCATTATCTTTAACTTTATTTTAGTTTGAACCTGTAACTTTATTTTCAATATATGAAATATTAAGCAAAATATTCCAATTGAAAATTTGGACGCACGTTTGTCGTTTTGAGGCTTCCTAGGCCCATTAAAGCCTTAAATCAGGCTTAGATTTTTAAAACTAGGCCCACATGACACCCAAATTCAGATTAGGGTAAATTTCACGTAAAAGCCCTATCTTTACCATATTTTGAGAAAACCACCTGAACTTTAAAAATGTTAATTAACCTCTAAATTTGACCATTTCATTCAACTCTCTACGTTTGTAATTTTTCTTAGAATATCCCCCGGGGTCTTAGCGCTCAATGTTTCAAGATACCTTCCATCTTTTCAACATTACTTTCGGAAGGGACAAAAAACTAAACATTTAACACTATATTTTAGAAAACACCTACGTACCTTTTCAAAAAAAAAAAAAAAACACCCTACGTACCATTAATAGAAATTTAGAAAACCTCCATTACGCTATTAGTGGGGTATGCTGAAAAAATTGCAAATGTTTTGAGAAGTTTTAAGACACACCAAAACGTTAGTGGGGTCAATTGACATTTTTAAAGCTTAGCGGTTTTTTCAGGGTGCGCCAAAATATCGGGGTTTGTGTGAAGTTAACCTTTCAAGTACATTTACCCTGGCCGACCAAAAAACCTTCGATGTGTGGATCTTGGAACTGTTCAAATTCAAAAAGGCGGCATTTTTAGGACCAGCGCAACGAGAGTACTAAAGCCACATTTGTTTTTTTATCATCTCCAGATTAGAGAGTATTGGATCTTCAGACAATAGTACTGAAATTGTGTTATCGTGGGACTATTTTAGTCCTATAAAATGTTTATTTCACACAGACTAAACCGTGAACTAACCTAAAATAGTCAAGTCTAATGTTTGTTTTCGGGAGAATTATTACTATTCAGACCAGTATAATATCAGAACGCCTTCTTACCCTCAACCCTCAAGTCAATTAATATTGTATTAACGATGTATTAACGCATATGTTTTTGTGGCTGGGGGGGGCGGGGGGAGGTTTAGTCATGAAACTGTTCAACAAATAGACACCGTATACCACCTTAAACCTATGTCGAAACGAAAAATATTCATTTAACAGAATGCAGTCCTAGAAATCTAGAACATATAGTTAAACATGAAATTAAATGTTAGCACTAATTAAAGGTTCTCATCAATTTCAACCATTTAAGCAAATAAGAATTCGTATTCTTTTCCTTATGCAAAATCTCATCCTTTTCAATTTACTGGATAATTTAATATTATAATTAACATAGGAATGCAAGATCAAAATCAAAGAACTTGTTGCTCCATTGAGATCAAAATCTCGCCAAAACAAAAGGTCACGGAAGAAATTAAAGTGGCGGAAAGAAAAAAATCCGTGAATAAATTACTGCAGAAAAAAAATCGTTGAAAATGGGCATTTTCATCAAAAAAGAAACAACTTGATCCCACTAGATAATTAGCATCTATATTGTAAAAGTGGGGCGGGCTGAGCTAAACTTAGTCCACTTTTTGGGTACTAATCTCCTCAAAAATGGTCCGAACCGGATAGAAAACAAACATGGGCTTAGACGGTGGGTCCAAATTATTTTTAAACAGTACCCTCACTATTAAAAAAAACAAACATGGCCTATGAAGTGAGGAGATTAGGACAAAAAATTGAACACGATATCTGTACAAGAAATTTATCATAAACACTGCCATCTTTCTTTGACTAATACGTTAATAAAGAATGGATTTACAACAATCTCTGTGCATGTGCGTGAGAAACTATGAACATTGCATTCTACATAAGTTGCAATTGCTTGATGTGAGATACAAAAACATGTAAAAGGAAAACTACGAGGCCCATCGGCAAAATACTATAATTTACATTGCGTAATGAACCGCTGAGATCAAGCTGCCCGGTGTTGACAAATTCATTCTTACCAGAAGATGAAGAAACATTGACAGACAAAGAACCTGAAACCAAAGGACATGAATTGATGCATATAGCTTTACTGGAGGCACAAAAAAGTTAAAAGATGGGGCAAATTCCACAAAAGCTCCCTAGAGCTCAGGGCTGTTTTCTCAAAACCCCCTTACTGTATGAATTTTGTTTCACTAAAAGACCATGAGAGACAGCAATTAGTTCAAGTTGTCATGTAACAGGCCCCCATGTACTTTTTACTTTTGCTAATAGATATTAATATTAAGAAAAGCCTAGTTTAGACCTTTTACTCTTTCATATTAACGCCGTTTTTAACAATTTCTAATAATTCAGGTGTTTTTGGGGTTTTTTATCTTATTTATAAAGTTAGGGGAGTCTTTGCAAACACCCAAAGTTCAAGGTGACCTTGTGAAAGTTAACCTTAAAAATAAATTTAAATAAAAAAAAATAGTATAATAGAAACTTGATAAGGTGGAAGGACTTACAGTCATAGTTTGTCCAACCAATTCGCTGATTAGCCAAATCGTAAACAAAAATCTTGTCTTTAAGAACAAGGTCTGCAAATAGAGATGAAGAATCAATAAAATATTTAACCGCAATACTAGAAAAGTTCTAAAAGTCAGTTGTAGTGGTTGGTAGAAATAACACAAAAAGACAAAGTTGCCAACAATTTGAAGCTTTAATTGGTTGCCCTCAGCAGACAAAACAGAGAATGGAGTAAAAGATGGCTGATAATGATTAACATGCGTCCAGGTACATACTAAGGGATAATAAAAAAATTTGTTTTTATGCATACAACACTTTGGAAGATTCTAGGACTGGCGGGATTAGAAAGAACAGCTGATTGTTGCAGCATATAATATTTGCTGTCACATACAACTCTGACAAGCCTAATTATAACAATTCTTAAGATATCCAGTATTAAGTTCTGGAATCCATGTGCTTATGATAACAGAATAACTTGAGGATATTCTATTCTAATGGGAAAATCCAGTGACATTCCAAACAATTAAGTTTTACGACATTTGGATATCCAGCTTTAAAGAAGAAGAAAATCCTTCCTTCGGCAGACATCGAAGCACATTTTTTATGCATATCAAGACTATAGCCCAGATGCCTCCATTAAGTTCATACCAGTAGAACTAAGGTGCAAGATGCATATACACCCTCAATATTTTGAAGTCAGATGTCCAAACTATGAATGACCCATTCAACTGTATTCCATCACATACGAAGGAAATTCCTAGGGAAAAATTCCATAATAATGGGAGAAGGAATGAAATGTAAATTGTAGTAAAAAAAAATATTTGAAGATCTCTCTCCCTCTGATAAAACTTTGCATAAATGCATTAACTCCATTTGTGCATCATGATTCATGGGTAGTAATTTGCAACTTTTTTGATTGCACATTATATGACAAGACAGTAAATAAGCGGAAAATTATGATCCATAATAATTCTTCACAATTTTTGAACATGCAATATGCACAACCAAATAAATAACCATCTCAGATGCTGAAAGCCAGTCTGTAAGGAGCATGTCCCAATTCAAATGCAGGCTCAATAGTTAAAGAGAAGAAAGAGAGCTATGGTGACTAATCATTCAGAAGGTTTTTGGTCAGGAATGCATCTAGGGAAACCACAGGACAGAAGCACAATGTTTAAGTGCATCGACAGTGTGATAATCTGACATAATATAACCCTAACTTGAGTCGACACTGATATAATATTCTGTGGTGTTAACCTGTACTCCAAAAATTATGAATTCAGACCAAATGTTATCAGGAAATTCATACAATCTCCTAGCTAGAATCGTTAGAGGAATGTGCTCTGCTTGGCACTATGGTTAATAGAAGATCTCTTATTACTATGGTAGCATAGCATATGAGAATCATGGATACTGCTTGTCAATAGCAGGGAAGTAACTAACAAGACCAATAACGTAAAGTATCCCATACAGTATTACACTGAGCCATGTGTTTCCTTAAACTAGAATTTTTTTACACCTATTTGGAGGGTTAATATTAGGTTGACAAGTGACAACCAATTGTAAATCCAATCTTTCCATCGAAAGAGCTGCCTCTATCAAATGGATGTGAAAATTAATAACAGACTCAACTATCAACTAATTACTGAACAAAGTATGGTGTAACATCTACATGCATCATTTATGTGCAGCTAAAATTTTGGGTTCCTTGCTGAGGAGATTCATTGTAGCTGTTTCTTTATTTGAGTTCATGTTCAGCTAATTGTACATCTATTTAGCTGATGAGCTCCTCAAAGATGCTTTCTCTTACAAATTTCCCAATATTATAATCCTTGAACTTCAAACGCAAATATAAAACACTTTCTTAGATGAGGATCCTTTATTTTCAGGCAATAATCTTTTAGTTGAAACTTCCTCATAATAACTCTATTAAGAATGACCTCCCACTAACATCACTCTTTACATGATAATCTTGCTGTTCAATGAACTGGCATGCATTGTACTTGATTAAGAAACCATCAGACGTATCAAGGAAATGGGAAAGTCCTAGCATAAGTGTATTATAATGAAAATCATGAGGAATCAAAAACCAAATTGTTGCATAGGCATTAAACTATCAAGTACCTCCTGTTCCAGATTAAAATACTGAAGAGGAAATACCCAATAGATAAGTGTATTTCTAAAGTCTGCATTTTATAACGCAACTGATCAAAAGAGAATATCATAGTACAGAACACTAAATGCATGCGTGTGTCACCATCATTATATGTAAAAACTGTCTATGAAAAAATTAGGGGAGTGTATCTATTCCACGAACCTCCCAGTATTGTTACTCCACCTTGGTTCTTTTGCCAACCAATACACCATATAATGGCACCATTCTGAAAATAGAAAAATTTCAAACATTCTTTAGCTATTTAAAGCAACTACTTTATGTACTCATAATTGATTGAACATAAATTTTAAGCAGTATAAATATGGATCAACTTACAACCGATCCCTGTTGGATAAGATAATCAGAAGGCTTTAAATTCATGGATGCACCCCCAGCAAAATTCAAAGTGACTGGAGGAAATACATCATCAGCACTGTCAAGGAACAAGACAAGCATTACAAACGGGATATGTACACTTCGTAGCTTTATTTCTAAAATTCGTGAAAGATACTGATTTTATTATGGGTTAAGAACAAAACCTGCTAGCTGTAACAAAACACTGGTTTCCTTTGCTATTAAAGGACTGTACTAGGGATGGTTGTAGAGAAGAAATTATCTGCAAAAAATGAAAACGTTAAAAATCAATCAAAAAGAAGAGAAATGAAATTATAGTATTGGTCAGTAACGTCCATTATGAAATGTCATTTCTTACGTTTACTGATATGATTAACATATCAGGTATATAGACTGTTACCTGTAGTGAAAGTATTACAGATACAAATATTGAGGTAAATAAGTCAACAATTGAAAGCATAACTTTCTTAAGGGAAAATACTTGGGGGGAATGTATAGGTAATTAACACAGAGGCAAGGATTAGATAATTGAGTCATTTGTTGAGTATTAAACTCTAGGTAAAAGCAACACAAGAAATTTTGAACAAGTAAGCAAAAGAGGGGAAAAAGCCCTATAAGCGATTATTAGAAAAGGCGAATCCTTTTGCCTTCATTACACCAATTATTATTACAAACATAAAATAGTGTGGACGTATCATACAGCCAACATAATGATGTCTATTCATTGCATAGTAAGTGACATCACTAACCCCCTAAAGCTTTTTTTTGTCCCGAATTCAGCAGCAGGTTATCACAAGTACAACTGAAATATATTCCAATTAACGTCATTCTAATATTTTTATAACTAAAAATAACATCAGCAGTAGAAGCAACTAATTAAAGCAGAGATATGAAATTAAAGCCACACACAACTTCTAAATAGAAAACCTTGGTTCCCAAGTAACTTTGAACGAAAGTATCAGTTTAAAGAGTTAAAGTATTTGAACCAACAAAAGGCCACGACCATCTGATAAAAAATAATTAAATTTTTATCACACGGAAAACTTACTGCATCAACAAAAGGATCATATGCTTGTTCTGCTAGGTAAGCCAACGTGGTCCCAGAATCAACAATTGTACCCTGTGTCGTTGATGTTGAGAACACGGAAGAATCTATATTTAGTTCTTGCCCATTGACAAGAATGCTTAGTAGATTCAAGTTGTAATGAGGTCTGATGATATGAAGAGAATGAGAATCAACATATAGAGAAATAAAAAGTTATAAAAGCAATGCTACAAGAATGAGGAAAGCAACAATAGAAACAGACATTCTTTTCATTTTATGCTTTATGCTAAACATTTTAATATTGAACTAAATAAGTCTAAGTGTATTAGTGTAGCTTCCTGAAATTGACTGAAAAATTCAATACTCCAACATATTCCCAAGCTTTTATCGATATCTGTCAGGCTAAATTTTAGTATGAAAACACTTCATTTTCCAACAAATAAAAGCACAGTAGTGTGTATGTGTTTTCGCTATTGTATGCTTAGTTAACTAATGCAAATATATCTTAGATTGTTATTCATATATGGAAGTAAAGTAGAAACATGATTGGTGTTAAAATTTGGGGCATAATACTTTGTGCTCAACATATTTTTTATTCTGATTACGTGTTAGACGTTTTTATTGCCAAACACTAGAACATGCCATCTCCGGCCACCATATTGAATATTCATCTATTTTGTATGAGAATTGTACTAAATAGCTTAGCTTGATAATCAAGTTACTGATAACATGTCACAAAAGCTTATAAGGAGCTGCAATATGTTAGAAGTTTGACTGTTTTGTAAAGTCCTAAATACCTTAACTCGTGAGAGAAACAGCATGTCGTAGACTCATTTTTCTAAGCAGCTAAAATATAATATGTTCATGCTAGCACTATGAAGCTGGCAAATATAGTTGGCCCTAAGGTCTGTTAAACTAACGGATCTTTCCCATCAAGATGGAGGCCATATCTTGGCACATGCAGGAACTATATCACAGGTCTATAAGCATCTGAGATCCCAGGCCAAGGAGATATATCAAACAGGAAAACTTAAAACCCTACTGTAACACCATCTTTCACTAAACCGGTGTTTTTAATCCTCTTATGACGACAGGAAGTAGAATCCCTTTATAGACAGCAAAAAGATCCCTCTGTGTAGGCTCGCAACTTCAAAAACCATTATGATGCTCTCCATTAGTAGCCTGGAAAGCCTCAGCCTAGAAGCGTCTTGCAAAAAACAGATCATAATCTGGTACCCTTGCAACATGCATATGCACAAGCTCTAAGAGCACTCATTACTCAGAGTATAGTGACAAAGGTATGAAATTAGTAGTAGAAATTAGAAAGTTATAAATGTCAACCTATTGTCATAAGGTCACATACAGCATTACAAATAAACTTAAATCAAAGGTAAAAGAATACAGGACACGATAATTAGTAGGTCATGAACAAGTGAAAGTACAAGAAATATGTCCTCAGAATCTCAGATACATTTCTCATCTTTACATAATCGAGGTCATTTAAAAGCAACACTGAGATAATATGCTGAGTAAAAGAGACAAAAACAGTAAATAATAGATATTTCATGGTACTCAACAATAAAACGTTTAGATTTGATACTAGAAAATATAGGTTGATAAAATCCTGATAATAACAACGGGAAGCATAGTTATTACTAGAATATATGCAAGGATACCACTTTTGAAAAGAAACATATGGTATTGGTATTAAAATAATATATTACTCCACCGGAGAGAACTTACTGGGACTGAACAAGTTGGGTATAGACGATACCCGGTTCTACTATTTTCCCAAGAACCAGTATGCCTCCACCATTATCCGATCCTTTCAGGCAATGAGAGAATACTTTTGGAGAAACTCCTGCAGAAGAAAGCTGTGAAATGACGGATAATTCGTGCTGCCCAAATCCAAAAATCCCGTCGACTGCTCTATCTGGTTTCGTGAGATCCCCAGACTGTGAATTGCTACATCTGTTTCATAGGCAAACCAATTCGAATGAGTGAGTCCAAACATATCTCATGTTATCTATCAGCTATAAAGTGGTATTCATATCATTAATAATTGTCAAGGGACATATGAGAAGTAGATACATAAGTGTACTCTGAAATAAAAGCATAGCCAGCATTGCAGGCACACCTTAAGACAGTCCAATTGAAGAAATCCTAGTGTAGTTGCTTTAAACTCAACTTCCCCAATTCAGTATAGAACTTAGGGAGCTGCTCTGAATCACCTCTACATACATAAGTTACGTTATACTTTATAGATGGGTGTAGCTTTAACCTCTACTTATTGGGCAAACTGCATTTAAACATTAAAAGGTACCACAATCAGTAACTACGTTCAACAATCTGCAAACATGATGTTCATATGGATATCAACATATCTATCAACAATGGAATTATGAGGAGCTCAAACCATTTAACCCATGAATACACTGTGATCACCAAGCGCACACAAAAATTGTGAAGCCTAAGAACGTAAAATGGCAATGTCAAAAAATTCATTGACGGATGTTCATCATCACCTCTCCCTTTACCCACCAAAATTTGGTCAGACAAGACTAGACACAATGAAACATTCACAGCTCTACAAACTAGTAAATTATCACAGAGAGAGTATTGGTAGCGAAGAGGGAGAAAGTGATTCTTATCAATCGTTACCCTTAACTATCTCAAATAACAGTTACAGGAACTTCAATGAGAAAACAAATGTGAGAGTTCTTACCCAAAAATAACATTAGCTGAAGAATTTGCAGACTGTTCATTCTCAGTAACAGTATCAAAATACAGCGTATCCGACACATAATACCCTGACGTACCACTACCATCACCATATTGAAAAGTATACGAACACTGACTCATCGAAGAATCCGAAGCAGGGCAAGCTGCCTCTCCACTCTGAAGAGCAGAAGAGCACCTTTGATCTGAGCAGCCGATGAGCGAAGCCGAAGATGATTTCTGGGGATCAAAGAACTCCAGCTGAATCTGTGAATAATCAACACTTGTGTGCGTAAGTACATTGAGCTCATTTAGCCATAAAAATCAAATTTCATGAAGAATTTGAGGAAATACACTGAGTCCACTACTCGTTGGACATCCATTGCAACCATCACAATTCACCCACAAGATGTCACTGCCTGTATCAATCTGAACATAGAACTCTTTTGAAGGATTGCCCAATTTTACACGAGTAAAGTAGAGCCTACAGAAAATTTTATAACCCCAACTTAAAATTGATGGATAGAACAATATGAGGATGATTCTAACAACTACTCTCGCACCATTAAAAAAATTAGCAAAAGATTTAAAGAAAAAAACCCCGAAACCCATTAACAAAAAAAAATCAAAATAATTTTACAATTTCAAAAACATAATGGAGAAATCGCATCCAAACGTGATAAAGAATCAACCTTTATCCGGAATTAAAAATTATAAAGATGCCAAAATTAACCACCGACAACTCCTCAAATTCAGCAGAAAAAGGGGGCTGATTTTGACATCTAAACCCCCAAATACACAAAGGGAAAGTGCACAATTAAAGGGAATTTTTTTTTCAAATTTATCAAATTAGAAAAACAAAAGAGCGCGATAAAGTTACCCGACGGTGAACGGATTTGCTGACCCCTCAACGGGGAAATCGACGACGCCGGCAGCAAGAACCCTCCGACTCAAGCGCGCCCTCTCACGTGCCAGGTCACGTGCCCTCAGCTCGCGCAAATCCACCCCTTTGAGCGGTAAACTTCTCTCTAGCTTCAGCGCCGGCGGGAACGAACCGGCTATAGCCGGGTTGACAACTGCCTGGGAGTTGCGGTCACCGCCGACAACAGAAGTAAGGTGAGCCGGCTCCAGCTCATCTCAAAGTCCCAAGCTAATAATAGAAACAAATAAATAAATGTAATAATTTGGTGAAAATGGAATGAGAAATAAACATAAAGAGGTCGCGGCAACGAGTTAAGAGGGGATTTATATAAGGATGGCGGTGGATTAGGACTAATATTAATCTTTTGTTATTTTATAATATTTTAATAATAGGAGAGAATAATATTATAATGTTTATCTGAGGACTGACGCGATTGGAGAGGGGAAAGGATTACGTGAGAATGCTTCTTTATACGCCTACGTGTGTCTGTTATATCTATGCGGGGTGTCACCATGCGGCTTTTGAATAATAGTATTTGCAATAGGGACCCTATCTAAATCACATGGGCAATCACATCGTAAATGAAAGAGTTGTGATTTCTAAACTAACCTCTAACTACCGGTGAATGTTATAGATCAGAGCACGCCGTTCTATGGGATGTTCTAACTATTGGCTTTGGAAGTGTGAAGATCGAAACCTGAAACAAATCCGCAATGTTGAAAAATCTTGGGTCGGTCGACCGACGGAGTGACCGACAGAATGACCCTGGTTGACCGAAGAGACTACAGAAAACGAGCTCAGAAACACGCTCTGGTCGGTCGACTGAAGCTATGTTATCGGTCGACCGAGGGTGACCAATCAGTCGACCGAAGGTGATGAACTGGTCGACCTAAAACATGTACGAAACCCTTGTAATATAAGTGTGTTCTGGCCCGTCGACCGACGCCCATGGTCCGGTCGACCGGAATCGGTTTTTTCAGTTTCCTAATTTATTTGGGAAACTGTTTTGGGCCGGGATGATACATATACCTAAACGGTTTTAGGGTTACATGCAACATAGAGAAAGAGGGTTTTGAGTGGATTCTTTCAGAGAGATCTCAGAGAGATAAAAAAACCTATTTGTGGGCATTGTAATCTTCTTCAATTAATCAAAAAAATTGTGTGGTGTGGCTCCTGAGAATGTAGGCAAGTTTGTCAAACCTCGTTAAATCTGGTGTGCTCTTTCTTGTTTATCTTTCCTGTAATTTTTTCTTTTATTTTTGCAGTGATTCTCCTACTTGTTAAACTCTTAGCACAAGATATGGAAGGGCATGGGTTCGATTAATTGTTTTGAATCCTCAACACTAACAAACGACTTTTTTATGCAATCGAACCCTCTCCAATTATGTGGCAGTTGGAGAGGGTCTAACTCCTCTAATCCCACCTTTTATCTCTAATTCAAATAACAAGATAGTGGCACACAGTGTTACTCTAATTAAACTGGAGGTTTTTAAAACTAGTGATCTCAATTTTGTAGATATTATTTAATTTTAAACAAAATCAAGTACTTCTACAACCAACTCCCTAGTTAGATGTGTTGATGTCTGATATCAAACAGTCAAATAAAAGGAGTGATTAAGTTAACAGATGTCCTCTAACCCTCTGAATGTCTGGTTCTGGATTAAGTAGTTCTTCACTGCACAAGTAGCAAATCGTAAGAGGGCAGAGTTGGGTTCCCCGGTTGTTCCTCCGACGATCAAGTTAGTGATTTGCTTGAGTAGAGAAGTAAAATGAACTGCAATTCTTAAGCACAGTGGATAGAGGTAAAGATCTTACCTTATTATTGAAAATAGTATCCCTATTTATAGTGGTGGTAGAAGGGTAGCATGGTAACTTCGGTTGAGTATAGGATGATGGCCATGTCATCCTCTGTTTTACATGTGTCGGCCGACGAGTGGAGGAGAGGTTAATTCGGTATTTAATGCAAAGTGATTAAGGGTGCGCGGTACCGACGTGGTCCGATGTGTCATACAAACTATTGGGGGCAGAGGAATGATAGCGCCTATAATGCATTTAATGACATTTTTATTACGAGGTGATTGGTCACTGTTTGTGTCAAAAGTTGCCTTTTCCATTGTTTTCAAAACCTGTTACACCGTTTATCGATTATGAGTTCAAACTGAAAGAAAAGTTGATCTTTTTATAAGATCTTCTTACAACAAAAAATAAACATTACAACTTTATCAAATAAAACACAGCAGTAGTTTATCTCCCGCTGCTTTGCGTGAGATCTTTGCCTGTGCCGGGGACGCGTTAGTCCGTGGACCACCGCAGATCAACCCGATAGACAATATAATTACGCTCTTTTTTCACGAAGGAAACAATTGCGGAAGCGACAATCACGACCAAGCGAGATTGTGGCTCTTCTCGAGATTAAAACCAAGTTTAATCCGGAGGAAAGAAGGGGAAAGAATCACTAACCTTTCGAATGGGCTTTCTTTATGAAAGTATTCGCCAAGCTCTGATGATTCTCCTCTGAAATTCGTGGTTAACTGGACAATTTGACAGCACCTTGTTGGCCTTCTTGTTTTGATGATGTTTAACAAACAATTTACCACTAATGTTGTTTGTCTAGTATTTGTGTTTTCTTATTTATTATAGACAAACAACGTAGTTGGAGGATGGATGGAATAGAGCTTCAACGATCATATCCAAAGGAGGTCGGCGGAATGTCGGTGAAGCCTTGCAATTCAAAGTTAAAGATCAAGTTCAAGCTTCATCCGCAAATATATCAAGTCAAGCCTATTGAAGATCAAGATCAAGCTTTGGTATATTTAGTTTAGGTTTTATATTATGTGTGTTAGATACTCTAAGCTCAATATAATATACACACACGAATTCCCTTGACTTGGATAATAACGTTTGTCGTCTTTTTCTTATCTTGAACTGTGTTTAAGGACTTATAGGCAATTTTTAACCCCTACAGATACCCCCTCCAAAGTGTTTCAGTCTCATTTCTTTTATAAAAGAGCCTGAAATACTTTGGATGTGATAGGCCCTATCTGCAGAAGGACCTGTAATGGGCTTCATCTCTTGACTCCTTCAGCCTTCAATCTATTCAGCGTTCTATCGAATAGATGAAGTTTTTACGGTTCTGCGTTTATCGTTTGACCGATGTTGAAGTTTTGAATTGAAACCAAATGGTGTCGTTGATTTGACGTTGAGCTGACTATCTTTGTTGGGAATTCATATTTGACGACGCTTTGACAGACATTGGTCAAAAGTTATGCGTTGAAGCGGAGAGAACCAGTTTATACTCATATACTCTTAGGAGGTCGCCGGGTTATCCTTAAGAATATTCTACATGATATTCTCCAGAAACTTCCAGTCGAGGGTGGGAAACAGTTTAAACTCGTATACCCATTGGAGTATGAATACGGGTACCCTATGTGTCGGGAACACTCGAAGATAGGTCAAAATGTCCAGAAATTGGGCAAATAGCTCGCCACGCATGCGAGCCAGCATATGGTGGCTCGTAAGCGCTGAGGTGTTGCGAGCCAGCTAATGGTGGCTCGGGTTTTTGCTAGTCAGCTGGTGGTGACTCGGATCTTGCGAGCCAGCTAATGGTGGCTCGGGTCTTGCGAGTCAGCTAGTGGTGACTCGGATCTTGCGAGCCAGCTTCGGGCGGTACTTTAAAAACCTGACTGTTCTTCTTCTTCATTCGTTTCGACGTTTTCCTCTGTTCGAAAATTCCTCTCTTCCCTCCTTTTTTCTCTTTAAGTCCTCCTCGACTTCTTCAAACCTTTTTCACAAGTTCTTGGGAGCCAGGCTAGAACTTTGAAGCTTCAATTTAGGGATTTAGGGTTCTTCATTTGAATCTTGAAGAGGATTTGCGACGCGGGTTTGTCGTCTCTGTTTTCGATCAGGTGTCAGGTATGTTTCAGTCCTTGGAGCTTTAATTCGAATCTCTGTACTTAATTGAACTATGGTTTTAAGAATATACCCGAAACCCTAGATTTTGTGATTTGGGGGAAACACCAAGACCGATTTCAAGTTCTTGTGTGATGGCCGACCATTAATTCTTGACTTCGGGTTCTTGAATGATTGGTTGGTCTTGGAATAGAATCCCACAATTGAGCTTAGTCGTGTATGGAGTCTGACATGTTGGTTTGAAACATCTGGCTCGGATATTCTGGACCTCTTAATGTGATCGAACCTTCGATGGAGGCTTAATTCGAGTTCGAATGCTTAAGTTCTGATCCTTGAATCTTGATCCTTGAATCTTGATCCTTGAATTCGATTGTGGATGAACACCCAAAATGTAGGTTTCTGACTTGGGTAATGACCGAATACCCAATGTTGAACTGCGACTGATTTTAGACTTGATCCAGCATCCTAATTCCACATGTGGTCGTGGCCGGAAATTTTGTTCTGTTAACCGGATTTGTAGGCACGTCGTGGTTTATTGTTGGTCACGTTGGTGACTTTGACCGAAATCCTGAAATTCAGGCTTAAATTGTTGCACGACCTGTTGCGGGTTGAAACTGAACCTACCCCACGCCCGCTACTTAAGTGTGATTGGAGCACCATTTTTATTTGCATTAATATGATATTTCTCAATTTTCATCGTAATTGACCTGTTAATTCTCTATAGATATGTCACCCAAGAGATCTCGCGTAGTTCGAGGCCGTTCGGCGGCTCAGTCGCCCGAGCTGGCGCCGTTCAGCTGCACAGGTATATCATAACCGCCTCTTTTATTCATGAGTTAAATATCGAGATATCATACTGCATGTTGCATCCCCGTTTTGTTCTCCTTGGTGAGGCAATTGGGAAGAGCCGCCACCCTCCTTCGTGGGGGTGGATGCTTTACAAGTCGTGTTTTGCTTGGTCAAGACATGACTAAATTATCTCAGGGCGATTTCTTGCCGTACTATACTCCGAAGGATAGGTATATTGTCGCATTATTCGTGCGATGATATATTCCATACTTCGTGTGTATAGTGCGGCTCTTAATCGTCTCGCCTAGATAATCCATCGTGAATATGTCGTTGGTATAATTTCCTCGTTTTGCTCTCCTTTGTGGGGCGAAGGCCTGTGACCTATCTCACAATTTGTGAGTCGAGTTCGACACCTATACTTTTTTTTTTCACATAGGCATTTATGGTTAAACTTGATAATCACCTATTTTTTTAGTTGAATTTCTCTCGAGGGAGTTACTTGTGCTTTTAAGCGTTTTTTCACAAAATACTATTTTTCACAAGTATGAGGACCTATCTGCAAAATTCTTTTTCCAAACAGTTTGTTTTTAGTATTAAAAATATTTTACAAAGTTTCATAATTTTCAGAGGTCAAATAAATATTTTGCAAATATTTTAGTTAAGTCAAAAAAATCAGTTTCTACAATGTATCAGAATGCGGTCGACCGGACCGGTCGACCGCACATATGATCATTCGTTACTGGGCTCCAGAGAGGTCGTCGGTCGACCAGTGCGGTCGACCGAAATCTCGATTTTATATCGGTCGACCGCGCCGGTCGACCGATGATGGCTCTGCTTATTTTCTAAATTTTCAAAGTTGTTCGCGGTCGACCGGATTTTCAGTCGGTCGACCGAAGCATTTTTTCGGTCGATCGAAAATCTCTTCGGTCAACCGAAATTTTTCTTCGTTCAGCCGTGACTTTTTTCAAACGGTCGATTGCCTCGTTTGCTGTGCTTTCACTTAACCGTGTTTGGCACAGTCTGTGGTAATGGTCTGAAAAGAAGATTATTTTCACTTAACTGTGTTTGGCACAGTCTGTGGTAATTGTGTTTTTAAAATGTTTAATCTCTTCTATTTAAACCCTTTCTCCTTCATCTTCCTAGTTGCCCTAACGTTTGCAAAAACCAGAGAGACTGCTGTCTTCCTGAGAAAATTTTCAAATATGTTTTCCCCTAACGTTTGCAAAAACCAGAGAGACTGCTGTCTTCCTGAGAAAATTTTCAAATATGTTTTCTCTATGATTTTTGTGTGTGTTCACTTCCAAGCTTCATTAATTCTTCTCTTTGCCATAGGGGCTGTGTAAAGAGAGAGTCTTGCATCTTTTCTTCTGCTGTGTGAGTGAGATCTTGTGTAGATCAACTGTGAGGGAGTGTGATCTGTTGAGATCAAACTGTGTAGTGAGAGATCGTGTGGGATCGCTGTGTAGACGAAGTTCCGGCTTCCAAACCGGGTGTGTAGTGGATTTCTCCTCGAGAGTGGGGAGCGGGGACGTAGGCCAGAGGGCCGAACCTCGTTAACACATCGCGCGTCAAGGATAACGAACTCCTAACTCTATTTCTCTTACTTTAATTGCTTTACTGTTTTGTGGTTTGCTTGTGTTTGATTTTTACTGCATATTAGAGCCTTTTGACCCTAATCACCCCCCCTCTAGGGTCCAACAATTGGTATCAGAGCTTGGTCTCTATATCAGTTTTTGGTTTAACAACCTTAGAGAAAAGATCTAATGGAGGCATCTTTGAATATGCATATGCTAGAAGGACAATCCACAACTAGGCCACCTCTCTTCACCGGCACTAATTTTGCTTATTGGAAAGCTAGGATGAGAATTTACCTTCGTTGCATAGACCTTGACATTCTAGAGCTCATAGAAGAGAAATATGAAGAAAAGTCCAAAGTCGGGAACATGACCGATGGAGAAAGGCACCTAGCTAATCTCAACGCTAAGGCTATGAACGCCTTAATTTGTGGTCTTTCCCCTAATGAATATAATAGAGTTTCTACGTGTGCAACCGCATACGAAATTTGGGAAAAATTATGTGTCACACATGAGGGAACACCCCAAGTTAAGGAATCTAAGATTAGTGGACTTATGCATGATTATGAGCTATTTAAAATGCTTCCTAATGAATCCATTGATGCTATGTTTTCCCGTTTTACTAATATCATTAATGAATTACATGGTCTTGACAAGCAATTGTCCATTCAAGAGATGAACTACAAGATACTTCGCTCCTTGACTCTGGCATGGGAGCCCAAAGCTACGGCCATCGAGGAAGCTCATGACCTTACTACCTTAGCTCTTGATAGCCTCATCGGAAAGCTCAAAGTGCATGAGAAGAAGCTCAAGGGGAAGGAGAAGGAGGAAGTGTCATCACGTGAAGTTGAGGAGCCGTCACCAAAGTTGAAGACCATAGCTCTCAAAGGAGCTAGTGACAACTCATCTTCGTCATCGGAGAGTGAAGTCGATTTTTCTAGAGAAGTGGCTCATCTCTCTAGAAGAATCTCTAGACTCATAAAAATGAACAAGAAATTTAACCCTCGATCTAACAACAAGTTTTCCTCTCGTGTAGGTAAATGTTTTGAGTGCAATGAACCGGGTCACATCGCTAAGGATTGCCCTAAGCTCAAGGAAAAGTACATGAAGTACAAGAAGAAGAAGGCTATGTATGCCGGATGGGAAGAATCCAAACCAAGTGATTCGGATAGTGATGAAGAAGGAGCCAAACTTGCTCTTCATGACCCAAATGTTTGTTTCATGGCAAATGAACATGAGGTAATATCCGAGGCCGAAAGTGAATCTTTCTATATGCAATGTGACATAGCTATGGCTTTAGAAGAGTTAAACTTTGAATTTAAAAGAATGTCTAAAGAATACTCTTCTTTTAAAAAATTGCATGCCTCTTGTGATATTAAGCTAGAACAACTAACAACCTCTCTTGCTCTAAAAGATGAATTGCTAGGAGATCTCGATTTCGAGAATAAGCAACTAAGATCAAAGATTGAAAGATTAGAAATTGAGGGTTGTAGGACTAGACCCACTCATGCTTATGCCAACTACAATCACCATGGTAGAAATAGGTTTCATGGTTCTAACATTCGTACATACAAAAGAAATTTTGTATGCACCTATTGTATGAGACATGGACACATTTCTACTCATTGTAGAATTAAAGACAATGAAGATTTTTATGGTTTGATATGGGTACCCAAAGGTACCAAGACTACTAACCACCAAGGACCCAAGACATGGGTACCTAAAGCTACTACACCTTCATCTTCTTCTTTTGTAGGGAACGTCACGGCAACGACGTAAGGAGATGTGGTACCTTGATAGTGGTTGCTCACATCATATGACGGGCAACAAAGAGTTATTTGCAACCCTATCAAGGATTGAAGGAGGTAGTGTCTCCTTCGGTGGTGGTGAGAAAGGTAAAATCATTGGTATCGGTTCTATTGGTAAGAAACCCTCACCCATTATAGAAGATGTTTATTTAGTAAATGGTTTGAATCATAATCTTCTTAGCATTAGCCAATTAAGTGATAAAGGTTTTGATATTTCATTTAAACCGGATAAATGCATCATTAGTATGAATGGAAAAATTGTTTTTATTGCTAATCGCAAATCTAATGTATACATTTTTGAGATGAATGAATTAGTAAATCAAGATGTGAAGTGTCTTGCGGCAATTGATGAAAATCCTTGGATTTGGCACAAAAGACTTGGACATGCAAATATGGAGTTAATATCAAAATTGTCTAAGAGAAATCTTGTGAGAGGATTACCTAGCTTGCACTTCATCAAAGATACCACATGTGAGGATTGTGTTAAAGGTAAACAAACAAAATCCTCTTTCAAATCCATCAATGAGGTATCAACTTCTAAACCCTTGCAATTACTTCATCTTGATTTGTTTGGTCCTATGCGTGTTACCTCTCTTGGAGGCAAACACTATGTTTTTGTGATTATTGATGATTTTTCTCGTTTTACATGGACAATATTTCTTGCTAAGAAAAATGATTGTTTTGAAGAATTTGCAAATCATGTTAAAAGAATTGAAAATGAAAAAGATTTGAAAGTTGTTAAGATAAGAAGTGATCATGGTGGTGAATTTCAAAATGAATTTTTCTATGATTTTTGTGCTCATCATGGTATAACTCATATGTTTTCCGCTCCTAGAACACCACAACAAAATGGTGTTGTTGAACGGAAAAATCGCACCATACAAGAGATGGCACGTACTATGTTAAATTCATTTGATTTGCCCAAATATTTTTGGGCCGAAGCTGTCAATATGGCTTGCCATGTTTTAAATCGTGTTTTGATTAGACCAAAGCTTAAGAAAACTCCTTATGAACTTTTTTATGGAAAAACTCCTTTTATTGGTTATTTTCGTATCTTTGGTTGTAAATGTTTTATTTTAAATACAAAAGATCACCATGATAAATTTGATTCCAAAATTGATGTTGGTATTTTCTTGGGTTATGCACCTCGAAGTAAGGCTTATAGGGTCTTCAATAAACGAAGCCTCGTTGTTGAAGAATCTATAAACGTTACTTTTGATGAGACTAATGTTGGTTCTCAAGTTTTTCTACCTAGGAAAGATGATGATGATGATGTTGAGGGAGGATTGGACTTATTGCAAATCAATGAAACTCCTTCTATAGAAGCTCAAAAGGATGTGGATAGCTCAAATAACAATGAACAAATTGAACCTCCTAAAGCTTGGAAATTCACATCAAATCATCCAAAGGAACAAATCATTGGGAGCCCTTCAAAAGGAGTTATAACTCGCTCAAAAGCCTTGAGTGAATGTGGTAATGTTGCATTTCTATCTCAACTAGAACCTAAAAAGGTTAATGATGCTTTGAATGATGAATTTTGGGTTTTAACTAGAACCTAAAAAGATTAATGATACTTTAAATGATGAATTTTGGGTTTTGGCTATGCATGAAGAATTAAACAATTTTCAAAGAAATAAAGTTTGGAAGTTAGTTCCTAGACCTAACAATGCTAGTGTTATTGGTACTAAATGGGTTTTTAGAAACAAACTTGATGAACATGGCATTGTTACTAGAAATAAAGCTCGTTTGGTTGCCCAAGGATACAATCAAGAGGAGGGCATAGACTATGATGAAACCTTTGCACCGGTTGCAAGGTTGGAATCTATTAGGATGTTTTTGGTATTTGCTAGCTTTAAAAATTTCAAACTATTTCAAATGGATGTTAAAAGTGCCTTCTTAAATGGTTTTATAGAAGAGGAAGTGTATGTTGAGCAACCCCCCAGTTTATAGATCATGCTTTTCCTAATCATGTTTACCGGGTACAAAAAGCTTTATATGAGTTGAAACAAGCTCCTAGAGCTTGGTATGCTCGCCTCTCTAGTTTTCTTATTGAAAATAGTTTTTCAAAAGGATCAATTGATAACACTCTTTTTGTGAGAAAAAGGAAAAATGATTTCATTTTAGTTCAAATATATGTGGATGACATTATTTTCGGTGCTACTAATGAATCCTTGTGCAAGGAATTTTCTAAAGTAATGCAGGATCACTTTGAGATGAGTATGATGGGAGAGCTTACATTTTTTCTTGGGCTCCAAGTCAAGCAAACTAAGGAAAGAATCTTCATTTCACAAAGCAAGTATGCGAAGGAATTGGTGAAGAAATTCAATTTGGAGAATTCTAAGCATGCGCCTACTCCCATGACTACTAGTGTTAAGCTTGATGCGGATGAGAGTGGTGAAGATGTAGACCAAAAGCTATACCGAGGTATGATAGGTAGTCTTCTTTATCTCACCGCTAGTAGACCCGATATCATGTTTAGTGTGTGTGCATGTGCACGTTTTCAAGCATCTCCAAAAGCATCTCATTTAATTGCGGTTAAAAGGATCATTAAGTATGTTAATGGAACTTTTAACCTTGGTTTATTTTATCCAAGAAGCACCTCTTTTGATTTATATGGTTTTTGTGATGCTGACTTTTCCGGATGTAAGGTAGATCGCAAGAGTACTAGTGGAACATGCCAATTCTTAGGAAATTCACTTGTTTCTTTTGGGCTTATGCACTATGTGAAAGTTCAACATTGCTTGCTTGTTTAGTTGCATTTTGCATCTTTCTTTACCCCATTTTTTTATGGTGAAAAAGGGGGAGAGAAATCTCCTCATTTGTTGCATATACTTAGGGGGACTCATAGATAGGGGGAGCACTTATCTATAAGCTATTTTTATTTTT
Source organism: Asparagus officinalis (assembly GCF_001876935.1). Lineage (NCBI taxonomy): Eukaryota > Viridiplantae > Streptophyta > Magnoliopsida > Asparagales > Asparagaceae > Asparagus > Asparagus officinalis. Next base: position 115,100,507 of record NC_033800.1, read on the forward strand.
ATTTTTTTGCTCTTATATAATGGTTGGTTGTCATCATCAAAAAGGGGGAGATTGTTAGCCCTTATGTTTTGATGATGTTTTACAACCACCATTATCGGTACTAATGGCTTATTGAGTGCAAATGTAGTAAATTCATTTATCAAGCTTGTTAGTGCCATAAATGGAGGATTGGATAGAACATACGCTATAACGATGATATCCAAAGGAGGAGGAGGCATAATGATGAAGCAATGTTATTTCAAGAACAACAAATTCATATAGAAGCTTCATCAAAATTAAAGCTATATCAAGACTCAAGAACTTTATTCTATGTGAGGATATTAGCTAGTTTTTATTTTCTCTCTAGTGCTAGAATGTAGGCAAAGAGTTACTGATTTTACTTGAAGCTATTGGGAATCACACACACGGTTTTCATACTTATGTTTTTAAGCGTTTTTCACAAAATACTATTTTTCACAAGTATGAGGACCTATCTGCAAAATTCTTTTTCCAAACAGTTTGTTTTTAGTATTAAAAATATTTTATAAAGTTTCATAATTTTCAGAGGTCAAATAAATATTTTGCAAATGTTTTAGTTAAGTCAAAAAAATCAGTTTCTACAATGTATCAGAATGCGGTCGACCGGACCGGTCGACCGCACATATGATCATTCGTTACTGAGCTCCAGAGAGGTCGTCGGTCGACCGATGCGGTCGACCAAAATCTTGATTTTATATCGGTCGACCGCGCCAGTCGACCGATGATGGCTCTGCTTGTTTTCTAAGTTTTCGGATTTTTGGGCGGTCGACCGAAACATTTTTTCGGTCGACCGAAAATCCCTTCGGTCAACCGAAATTTTTCTTCGTTCAGCCGCGACTTTTTTCAAATGGTCGATTGCCTCGTTTGCTGTGCTTTCACTTAACCGTGTTTGACACAGTCTGTGGTAATGGTCTGAAAAGAAGATTATTTTCTTAATTGGGAAGATTGGGTTGTGTTTTTAAAATGTTTAATCTCTTCTATTTAAACCCTTTCTCCTTCATCTTCCTAGTTGCCCTAACGTTTGCAAAAACCAGAGAGACTGCTGTCTTCCTGAAAAAAAAATTTCAAATCTGTTTTCTCTGTGGTTTTTGTGTGTGTTCACTTCCAAGCTTCAGTAATTCTTCTCTTTGCCATAGGGGCTGTGTAAACAGAGAGTCTTGCATCTTTTCTTCTACTGTGTGAGTGAGATCTTGTGTAGATCAACTGTGAGGGAGTGTGATCTGTTGAGATCAAACTGTGTAGTGAGAGATCGTGTGGGATCGCTGTGTAGACGAAGTTCCGGCTTCCAAACCGGGTGTGTAGTGGATTTCTCCTCGAGAGTGGGGAGCGGGGACGTAGGTCAGCGGACCGAACCTCGTTAACACATCGCGCGTCAAAGGATAATGATTCTTAACCCTATCTCTTTTACTTTAATCGCATTACTGTTTTGTGGTTTGCTTGTGTTTAATTTTTATTGCATATTAGAGCCTCTTGACCCTAATCACCCCCCTCTAGGGTCCAACATCTATCTCACAATTTGTGAGTTGAGTTCGACGCCTATACTGTTTTTTAACATAGGCATTTATGGTTGAACTTGATAATTACTTATTTTTTCAGTTGAATTTCTCTCGAGGGAGTTTAGCGATCATTCGGTAGAGGGCCGTTGCAGTGAGGCTTATGCCTCTACTGATGAGCCAATCCCTATTCCGGTGGCTCCTCAGTTTGCTCCGGCTATCCCGGAAGAGCTTCCACGATTAATATGGAAAGGAGAGCGCCATAGTTTACGACAACTTATCACGGATGCGCCGTTAGTGAAGGACCCAAGTTCTACGCACCCGCTACGAAAGCCAGATTATTTGTTTGGGGATTCCATAGAAGATCCCGCCGCCGTTTTTCTTAGAATGGAGCAGTGGCTGCATCACGATGATGGTGGCCATCTCTACCTTCCTCCTATTCCTCGCCACCGTTCACTTGCCGAGCTCCGGTGTCAAGCTGTCCCTCGGGAGATGTCATGGAGATTAACGGAAGAACATGAGCGCATTCGTTGCGGCTACATTACTCGTGGCACGGTTGGCTCAAGTAATCGGAATTGGATAACGGGGTTATATCCGAGGATTACATGATTGAATGATCCACCCAAAGGCGGGATCTTCACTGATGCAAACACTGTGAAGAATCGGCTTGCGGCTTTGGGCCGAGAAATGCCAGCGACCGGTCATCGATGCTATGGCTGGGTACACTCATCAGATAAACTATGATGGACCTGTTTGAGCTACTACATCTTAGATCGATTTGGTGAGGATTTGAAGGCTGGTGGTTTATATGCAGCCGTTCGTGCCACCACTTATGGACTGACAATGAGCGTTCCCCATTTCTTGGCGCTGCTGGAACTCTACAATCCTGACGCCAATACGTTTCTGACTAAGCACGGGTGTAGGCATGTAAAATTGCTTATAGGTCCCTTAACATGGCTCGGCACAAACCGACGAACCAACGAGGCGACGAGGTTAACGCGGAATGCATCCATTCGCGTGCGGAATCAAGCCAACGGTTCGGGGAGTCAACGAGTCATCCAAACAAGAGCGGACTCGAATGAACCACGACCGAATCAAGATTGGTTTCGGACTCGAACTCAGAAGTGGATCTACTGCCTAATCAGGAATCCGACTTACTGCCAAATCAGATCAACGAATCAGAGTCTGAATCAATCAAATCATGGACAGAACCGAAAAGACGAAAACACGACGGAACCCAACACCAGGGGGGGGCTCGGCCTGAGCCGAGCCACCTCTGGGTGGCTCGGCCAAAGCCGAGCCACCTTGAGGTGGCTCGGCGCGACGCCACCTTGAGGGTGACCGGCAAGGCCGAGCCACCTCAGGTGTGGCTCGGCCAAAGGCCGAGGCCACCTGAGGTTGGCGCCAGATCTGGCCCGGCCGCACAGTAAAGGAGCCTATACAATAGGCCCCCATTTTGTTTCATTTCAGAAGGTTGAATGGAGAGCGAACTCTGCCGAATGAAGATGCAGCTCAGAGTTCGAAGAGCTTGAGGGACTTGAAGACTTCAGACGTGATTCTCGGTGAGCGTCCACGTCACAAAAGCAGGATTCGAGAGAGGTAAATCAGATCTGAATCTACACGAGCGACAACAACCTCCGATCAAAGCTCTGCCTTGATCGCCCAGAACTAAGCGTACTATTTCCTTGTGAATTCAATGTACCCATCGTGCTATTATTTCCTTTGTGAAATGAATACCGGCTCGAACGTGTAATTCCGATCCGGATCTAGACTCGCGCGGTGTCCTAGCGGATTAACCCGGCTCGTAGCGTGCTAAAGAACCCACACAAGCAGGTAGCGACCGCAAAACAGCAGCTCACGATTTGCTTAAAGGGGAAAGGTTAATCTTTTTTTATTTTTTTGTTGATTTCGTTGCTAACCGGATTCTAAAAAAACCGGATCTTTTTAATAAAAAAAATCAATTACTGAGATAACGAGAATTCAAGGGAAGGCAATTTTCACCGCAGACAAATCTGGCGGACCACAGTGGGAAGCCGCCGATCTCGCCTGCCGCGAGATCTCACGTCGCAGCCGCGGATCTCGAATCCCGGTCATGGAGGAGGTACGAGTATGAATTCGCACCAAGCAGTTCGAGGATACTTCGTCCTCGTCCGGAATCAACCCTCCCCCAGCAAGTCCAAGAACGCTCTCCGAGGAGAAAAGCTTCGTTGCGTCGAAGAAGTTTCACGAACGCCAACGAAAGCTCTCACCCCGGCTGCACCGCCAAGTTACCCGGGTGATGTTCCTCACCGACCTCTAACGAGGTCCAACTATTCTTGTCAACGCTTCTTTTACTGTTGAGAAGGCGTTGATGACTCTCTCAAAGAGAGCCCGCAGAGGCGATCGTCAGCCGCCTTGCGGCGAACATACTCGCTAGGCGATGCGAGTCTACGGACGAGTCCGCTACAACGCGGATCTGAGAGATAGGGGGGGGGGGAGAGGGCCAAACAAGCCTCAACAACTGAAGAATGGCGCGATCTCTCCAAGCCGCCGGCGATTACGAATGGATCGAGTCAAAGACGAAACGTCGACACTCGAGAGCGATCACCAAACGCCGGCCATTACTTGCACAAGCAAAAATTCTTGTGCAGGAGGCCAAGAAATTAGAGAAAGAAAGAGTGGCCAAAAAGCCATTACCAACCCGCCAAGTATGGAGGCCGAAGCAGCCTCCAACAAAAGTTCAACCACCGGCGAATCAACCCAAGTCGTCGATAATCCCAATAGCTTCTCCGGGAGATCATGCAGAATCATCCCAAAGGAAGAAGCCAGTCTTGGAGCGCCTCGGTCCGATTCCCGACGAGAGAGGCAAAGCTCCTGTTCAAGATCGTTTGGGCCCGGTGAAGAAGCCCCGGGCGACGCAACATGCTGGGGGGTCGCCGTCACCTCCAACATGACAAAGAGACCAGGGCAGTCATGCGCACTAACTTGCGCATTGAAGTCCAGGAGCCCGCCGAGAACTCACGCCCAAAAAGGCATGTTTCGAGGCACGTCCTCAGATGGAAACATTATCATCTGATAATGATTGTGTTGTACCTGAGAAGGCGTGCCCGCACACGATAGGTTACTCTGACTGTCAAAATGACGAGTTGTACTATCGTGCTGGGGGTACGAATAAAACCAGGAAAAGGAGTCCCCAAAAACAGGAAACTCAGTGCCCCTGTTCCAAACTCATTCGGGCAGTATTATCTGAATGCAGCTGTATCAAGGCGGTCCCCGAACGAGTTTCGGTTTTCGAAAGGCTCAGTACCGAAACGTCGAAGACAAGGCCTAGGCGTTTCCAACGAAGAAGAACGATGGTTGAAGAGGGAGAATTTCCGAGGGTCACCACTAATATGACCAGCAGAGGGACATCGGCGCGAGATAATCTCGAGTCAATTCTGAAAGCATCCCGGCCTAGGACCCATTTGCAGTCCGGAACCATCAAGCGAGCAACCTATGGTAGGGTTCGAACAAGGCTCCCTTCAGAAGATGAAGAATCTGATGCCGGCTCCGCGGTCGCATCAGATAATACAGTATCCAGCGAGGGACAACCCCGCGAGGCACTTATGATAAGTGCGGAGCAAGTGGCCAAAATGCTTGAAGACGCCTTAGCTAAACAACAGGAAACCTTCAGGTTCGAAATACAGATGGCCATGCAAAACATAAGAGAAATGCATGACCAGCAAATCCAGGCATTGACGAACCAGCAAGGCAAACCAAGTCGTCGTAACCCGGTGAATCTGGAAGACGAAGACACTAATGAGACGCATAATAATCCTCCCGTCAATGCAGGGGGTGGTAACGAGAATGTCAACGCAGACTCAAGTGAAAACTTGAAAATTAAAAATCTCGAGAGCAAAATCAACACGTTGATTTCCGCTCAAGAAACGAAGAAAACAGGCATTCCTTGTCCATACCCAAGAGAGTGAGGTGAACAAATGGGATGATATGGAGACTAAGTTCCTCGCCAACTTCTTCGACGACGACACAGAGATATCCATCGGGTCGTTGCTTGATGAGAAACAGAAAGACGGGGAATTGGTTGACACCTTCGTCAAGAGGTTCCGGAACAAGGCGATGAACTGTCGGGACCCGATCACCGAGGAATTCATCCTCCAGACGTGCCACAACAACCTCGCACTGGACGTGTTGGAAGCAATGGGGACAGCACCGTCCAAGACATGGAAGGATCTGAAGGTCCGAGGAGAGCAAGCCGAGAGATTCCTTAGAAGAAAGAAGGCGGAGAGAGGCCAACAGGCGAATAATGCTCCGCAACAGAATTTCGTCCCACGGGGGAAAGGTAAGGCACATGCTAATGCAGTTGATGCTAACCAAACCTTTTAATTGCAACCTCAGCAACAACAACAGCGGCAGCAGCAACGAGCGCCGCAACAATCGCAGTCACAATGGCAACAACGACCTCAGAAGCAGAAGTCTTCAGAGCCAAGATTTCCCAAAGTGTACTCCTTCAAAGATGACGAAGTTCCCGGCATCTTTAAGTACCTGTTGGAGAACAATAAAATTCAGCTGCCAGCGATTGTGGATCAAGAAGGGGCTAACAAAGTGACAGATCCGAGGTATTGTGCATACCATAGAGCGGTCCATCACCCTACGAAGTCTTGCTACCACCTCAAGGACAAGATCCAGGCGCTAATTGATGTAGGCGTCATAACCCCGAAGTCGTCCAAGAATGTTGGAGCAAACGCGGTTTCAATCAGTTTTGGATCAGTGCCCACGGTGTGGTTTGAACCAAAACGCATCACCAAAGTGGGAATGAAGACAGTAAACGACGACCCGCATGGACAGCGCCAAAAAGGACTTGTGCCACATACAGCTCCAAACGGCGAAATCCTCTGGGTTCACCCCGACCTGATTGAAGATGAACAATGGGCTGGATCGTCATCCAAGAAGAAGTCCAAAGGGAAAGGAAAGTCTTGCTGCGGAGTCTCTGCTATCCCAGGGGAAGATGACGAAAGAATCCTAGCTTTTCCGCTCTCCGAAGAAGAACAAGAAGTTCTACACCGGGGACCAGCCTAGTGAGCAGGGGGTGAGTAAACGGGGACCAGCCAAAACTCTCACGGAGATGGGAGTGATTACAAGTCCTACACCGGGTGAAGAGGCTTGACGACAGTCGGTGAATAAACTGAAAGAGAAGAATCCCCAAGAAGTTCAGAATCCGAAGCAGTCTCGTTTCAGTCGCCCGATTGGAAAAGACAAACCGGAAAAGCTCAAAGACTCTGCAAGCCTTCGATATAATGGCTCAACTAGCCAACATTCCAGCACGGATAACACTATATGAATTGCTGCGGCTGTCCAAGGAAACCAGGGAGGCTTTGCAAGAAGCTTTGGCCAACACTTTGCCTTATGCATGGCCTTGGCATTCCAGTCAGCAAGTTGGCGTCTACAGGCACGGTCATTTACGGATTCAACACCAGCGGGTCAAGGCCTTTGGGAAAGATCCGGATAAAGTGCCAAATGGGTGATCTGAAGACGGAGGTCACGTGTTACGTGATTGATGCTGAGACATCATATAACTTACTACTGGGTCGGCCTTGGATCCATAGTAATGTTATAGTTCCCTCCACCCTACATCAGTGTCTGAAATATGTCGACACTGATGGAAGGGTCAGGACGGTGGTCGCGGATAAACAACCATTTAAAGGGTTTGAGAATTATTTCACTGATTCTCTCCTTTATGGTAACGAATCTGATACAGAACCATCAGTCCAGGGCACGGACAGCGGAGGATAAGCTGATTCCGAAGCCGGATTCGATTACGATGGTGGTTTTGTTTTAAATGACATTGAACCCTTTGTAATCAATCTTGACGATGATCAATCGTCAGATGGCAGTTGTAACTGGCAACTTGCCACTAATGAAATAAATAATGATTTAGAGTACTCCTTGTCTCTTGATGATGTGATAACAGAATTGTACAATAATACCGATTTGTATATGCCGCTTCGATCATCCTATGTAACAAAGGAGCGCCTCCAGCATTCTTTCGGAACAACCATGATCATCCCGAACAAGATAGGAGGTGCAAAAGAAGTAATTTACGGTAAAGGAAAAAGCTCTCCGTTACCAGATCATTTCCTAAGTGAAGATGAAGATGATGACAAACCTGGTCGGCATTTATCTAAATATAGTCCGGAAGCGCGCAAGCTCATGGAAAAGCAGGGATACGATTTCACACTCGGAGAAGGTTTATACTTTGATCGAGGTCCTCGTACTCTAGCCAAAGCGGTATATGTACAAATCTGAGGATTATTATAAATACGGGTGAGGCTTAGGCTATGTTTCCTCGTCTGATGATGAATGTGGTTGGCAAATTATCGATCAAATTGCTAACAAAACTAAGAACGGATACTCTTCTGATTCTTCAGCCGAGGATTCCGACACAAGTTTAGGGGAGGCATTCAAAGCCCTAATGGTAAATATGGCTACAGCTGATCCGTCTACGATGAAGGACGATGATCAAATGCCAACATGGGAAGACCTGTGGGTTCATCATCTGAATATGCAGTATGGTGATAGGTTTGAACAGAGATAACCCCCCACTGAGGATAAAATAGTCCAAGTTAACATGGGCGACGAGGCCAACCCAAAGCCGATATTCATCAACGATAGTCTTCCCCCAAATGAGAAGGAGGAGTTAATTGCTCTCCGCGTGGAACTATGAAGATATGCCAGGGTTCGACCCCAATGTGGCAATGCACCGCCTTGATATCAAGCCGGATGCCAAACCTGTCAAGCAACGGCAAAGACGGTTTCGTCCGCAGATAATGGAAGCCATCGAAGCAGATGTTAAGAAATTGATCGAATCAGGATTTATCCGAGAGGAGCAACATCCAGATTGGCTAGCCAATATCGTTCTAGTCATGAAGAAGAACGGTAAAATCAGGATTTGCATTGACTTCAGGGACCTGAATACGGCATGTCCAAAAGACGATTTTCCTCTCCCAATCACGGATGTTATTATTGACAATACATGCGGATTTGAGAGAATGTCTTTTATGGATGGTTTTTCAGGATATAACCAAATCAAGATGCACCCAGATGACGAGAAGCATACAGCGTTCAGAACGCCCCTTGGTGTATTCTGCTACACGGTGATGCCATTCGGTCTAAAGAATGTAGGCGCCACATACCAACGAGCAATGACTAAGATTTTCCAAGAACATCTCAGGAAAACAGTCGAGTGGTACATTGACGATTTGGTTGTAAAAAGCCGTAACAAAGAAGATCACATCAAGGACTTGAAGACGATGTTCGATCTCATGCAAAGCCATCAATTGAAGATGAACCCTACTAAATCCTTCCTTGGAATGTCTAGCGGAAAATTCCTTGGATTCGTCGTCACCACTAAAGGTATACATATCGATCCTGACAAAGTGAAGGCGATACACGAACTGCAACCTCCTAGAAATTTGAGAGAGCTCAGAGGATTGCAAGGGCGGCTAGCTTACATCCGGCGGTTCATCTCAAACCTTTCTGGGAAGTGCCAACCATTTTCTAAGCTAAACAAGAAAGGGGTGTCATTCATTTGGGACGACGCCTGCCAAAAAGCATTCGAAGATATCAAAACATATCTGACGAATCCTCCTGTTCTCGTTGCACCGAAATCGGGTAAACCGTTCTTGATTTACATCAAGGCGATGAACCACTCGATAAGTGCTTTACTAGCACAAGACGACGATAACGGTCACGAACAGGCAGTTTATTACCTAAGTCGGACCTTGATAGGCGCCGAGTCTCGATATCCGATGATTGAGAAGGAATGCCTCGCATTGGTATTCGCAATGCAAAAGATGCGGCATTACTTGGTTGGACAGACGATTTACGTCATTTCCAATGTTAATCCAGTACGGGTGTTTATGACGCAACCGGCCTCTATGAATTGGCGGTTAGCGAAATAGGCTCTTCTCTTGTCCCAATATGATTTGCACTTCAAACAACAGAAGTCGATCAAAGGACAAGCAATTTGCGATCTTTTGGCGGCAAACCCGACCACAGATACGGCAGAAGTATATGATGACTTGCCGGATGAAACCCACGAGGTTAACACTACGTCACACCAGCAAGTATGGCAATTATATTTCGATGGTTCTTCAAGGGCAGTTAATAAGGTAATAACCCTGGGAGGTTCTACTGTTTCCTCTGGGGTTGGAGTTGTCTTAATCTCCCCGGGAAAGCATGTGATGCCTCGAGCTTATTCATTGACGAGTCCGTGCTCCAATAACGTAGCTGAATACAACGCGCTTCTTATTGGACTCAGTTTCGCTAAGGAACTGGGGGTCGAATATCTCGAAGCCTTTGGGGATTCTCAATTGATAGTCAACCAAGTCCGTGGAGAGTATGAAGTCAGGAACCAAGACCTAATCCCGTACCACCAGGAGGCCATCAAAATGGCAGAATCTTTTGAAGAATTCTTCATTGAATATATCCCCCGTCTCCAGAACGCTTATGCGGATGCACTAGTAGCACTAGCGGTATCACTTGCGCAGCCTCCCGAAACTGAACTATTAGTCACAGTAAGGACGCATCAACTCTGCATACCCATATAGGATATGGATACTGAAGAGGAAGATGATAGAGACATAAGCGCCAAGGAGGTGAA
>NC_033800.1:115110888-115117206 GCF_001876935.1 Asparagus officinalis
TTTGGCACAACGAGGACGTTGTGAGTTTAAGTGGGGGAGTATGTAATACCCCAACCCTTGAGAGGGTGATGTGATTAGTATTGATAGATTTGATTGGAATACTCATACCATCAAGATGCATCTTCTTTTCGGGAACCCAACTCTTAGGAACTCCAAAGTTAAGCGTGCTTAGCCTGGAGAAATTCTAGGATGGGTGACCCTCTGGGAAGTTTTCCAGGGAGCGCGTGAGTGAGGACAAAACGTGCTGAAAAGAACATGTGATGGTTTGTGAGGCCAGTCCATCAGATCTAATAGCGTACCGACTCCTGGATCAAGGGGCGGGGCGTTACAAATGGTATCAGAGCAAAGCCAACCGGAATTGTGAGAGCTAAGTGCTATGCGGCGCAAAGTGCTACGTCGAGAGGACGAGAGCCACCTCTTGAGGTCGTAGGAGCCACCTCTAGAATCTCACACGGATGGTACGGTCTTGGATGATATGATTTGGCGCAACGAGGACGTTGCGAGTTTAAGTGGGGGAGTTTGTAATACCCCAACCCTTGAGAGGGAGATGTGATTAGTATTGATAGATTTGGTTGGAATACTCATACCACCAAGATGCATCTTCTTTTCGGGAACCCAACTCTTAGGAACTCCAAAGTTAAGCGTGCTTAGCCTGGAGAAATTCTAGGATGGGTGACCCCCTGGGAAGTTTTTCAGGGAGCGCGTGAGTGAGGACAAAACGTGCTGAAAAGACACGTGGTGGTTTGTGAGGCTAGTCCATCAGATTTAATAGCGTACCGACTCTGGGATTCCGGGGCGGGACGTTACAGGATTCTCAACTGATAGTCAACCAAGTCCGTGGAGAGTACAAAGTCAGGAACCAGGACCTGATCCCGTACCACCAGGAAGCCATCAAAATGGCAGAATCTTTTGAAGAATTCTTTATTGAATACATCCCTCGTCTCCAGAACGCTTATGCGGATGCACTGGCAGCACTAGCAGTATCACTTGCGCAGCCTCCCGAAACTGAGCTGTTAGTCACAGTGAGGACGCATCAACTCTGCATACCCATATACGATATGGATACTGAAGAGGAAGATGATAGAGACATAAGCGCCAAGGAGGTGAATTCAACTCAAATTGGGTCTGAGTCCCGAGATTGGCGTTTTCCCATCATTGACTACGTCCAGTATGGTATTTTGCCAGAAGATGTAAAAGAAAGAGAATCAATCCGCCGAAGAGCACCAAGATTCTTCTATAATGCCGAGAGCCATACGTTATACCGTAGAGGGTACGATGGTTTATTACTCCGATGCCTTTCGAACAAAGAAGCAGAAGAAGTTCTTAAGGAAGCACATGAAGGAGAATGTGGTGCGCATCAGCCCGGTCCTAAACTGTATGATCGCATCAGGAGAATGGGATATTTCTGGCCAACGATGGTTCGAGATGCAATCGAACACGCACGAGAATGCCACGCTTGTCAGATACATGCAAATTATATGCATCAACCGCCAGAGCAGTTGCACACGTTAACCACGTCATGGCCGTTCGAAATGTGGGGTATGGACATTGTCGGTCCTATTTTTCCCCCTTCAGTCAAAGGTGATCGATTCATTCTGGCAATCACGGATTACTTTTCAAAGTGGGCTGAAGCGATTTCGCTCAGAGAAGTGAAGACGAACAACGTCGTTAATTTCATCAAGCATCATGTCATATACCGACACGGCGTGCCAAGACGGATCATCCATGACAACGGTCCACAGTTCATAAGCAACGCCTTCATCAGGTTTTGTGACAAATTCAAGATTGAAGATGTCTCGTCGACAGCTTATTATCCCGCCGCAAACGGACTAGCTGAGGCTTTCAACAAGACGATCATTAAGATTCTGTCAAAGCTCGTGAAGACCAATAAACGAGACTGGGACGATAAACTCGGTGAAGCACTCTGGGCTTATCGCACCACCATACGCACACTTACAGGAGCCACCCCATATTCGCTGGTATACAGATGCGAGGCTGTGCTACCTTTGGAGATTCAGATCTCGTCATTTCGGATCGCTCTCACAACTGAGATGACGACGGAAGAACACCATCAAAAGCGTCTCGAAGAACTCGAGAGGTTAGACGAAAAGCGCTTGGAGGCTCAACAACAAATTGAGTTATATCAAGCCAGAATATCCAGGGCTTTTAACAAAAGAGTCCGACAGAGAAGCTTCAAGGAAGGAGATCTGGTCCTCGCTGCTCGCCGACCGATAATCCTTAATTCCAAGACTGGCCCTCTTGACTCTTTCCATAGACAAGAGGTCCATTTTCATTTCGGAGTCCCCTTTCGATAAACGAAAGAACTCCCTTCTCTTTCTCTTTGGTCAAGCCTTCCCATGGTTATAGCCAAAGTTGAAATTCCACTTCGATAAACGAAGAACCCATTTTCAGTTTAGATAACCCATCCTATAAAAGGCAAGTTTATCTAAATTTTCCAGATTCTCGGAGTGGACACCCCACTTCTAGTTTCTTCTTCGCTGGAAATAGAATATAAAATTCTTCCTTTCCAGAATCAGGGAATAGAATATAAAATTCTTCCTTCCTTGTTTTCGGGTTCGCCTTCACCCTAAAAGAAGACCGGGAAATAGAATATAAAATTCTTCCTTTCCCGCACCGCTCTTTCCAAAATTTGTCGATTTAGGATTCATCCTAGGAAGTTTATCCCGAATCCTAAGCAGGGATAAGTCTGCGCCTAACACGCGCTATCGGTTTAGTCTTTTTCCGTAGAAAAAGATACCAGAGTTTGATTCTGGGGTATTCTATCCTAAAACCTAAGTAAGGATAAGTCTGCGCCTAACACGCGCTGCCGGTTAGTTCTTAACCGTTAAAAAGAACACCCGTTCACATATTCAACATTGTGGCATGTTGTTATTAATAACACCAAAATCCATGCCTTACACGCATGGGGAATTTCATCCTGAATCCTAAGAAAGGATATGCCGACGCCTAACACGCGCCGCCGGTTTAGTCTTTCTCCGAAGAAAAAGACACCAGAGTTCAATTCTGGGGAATTTTATCCCGAAGCCTAAGTAGGGATAAGTCAGCGTCTAAAACACGTTGCTGGGTAGCCTATTCCCGTAACAATGGCGAAGTCTACATATTCGAAATCGTAGCATCAAGCCTAAGGGAGTTCATTCCTTTAGCACAACGTCACACGCAGAACGGATCTAAAGCAATCTGCATGCTAGCCCGACTCAAACGGTAGTCGGTAAAGGCTAATCAAATCCGTTGAGGGCTGGGGGTTCGCCAAAAATCCTAAAGTCAACACCTAATACGTGTCGCCGGGTAGCCTATTCCCGTAACAATGGCGAAGTCTATGTATTCGACATCATAGCACAAAGTCTCAGAGAATTCACTCTCTTAGCATAACGTTACATGCGGAACGGGCTTAGACAATCCGCATGCTAGCCCGATTCAAACGGTAATCGGTAAAGGCTTATCAAACCCGTTGATGGCTGAGGGTTTGCCAAAAATCCTAAAAGTATTATGGTCAATCATTTCAAACGGAATGAGGAATCATAATAAAGATAAAGATAAAGACCAGTTCCACTAAAAAGATTAAAAGTCAAAGCATTCAGCAAATAAAATCAAACCAAGTGCAGATACAAGGAGACATCTCAAATCAGATCTAACAAACTGAAGGAAGCAAGCGTAGCCTTAACAGCGGCAAGTTTCTCGGTGTGTTCCACTCGAACCCTCTCCTCTTCTTCCTCCTGAAGCTTAGTATAAGCAAGACTGGCGGCAGCATCGGCGGTTACGTCTTCTCGGCGCAACGCGTGAAGAACCTCCAACTCTCCTCTATAAACATTTTGAACTCTGGTGCTCTCGAGCTCAAAATCTTTTAGAGTCCTCTCCCCTTGGACGGTCCTGATCCCCGTCCTATCAGCAATGTTGTTATAAGCATCCATCTTACTCTGCAGACGACGTTGCCGTTCGTACAAGTTCGCAACGATGACTTCTTGCTCCGATATGCGTCTCGCTCGGGCCTTACGCTCTCGCACCCTCTGAGTCTGAGCATCGATCATAAGCGGTGTGGCCTCATCATACGGGTCGAAGTCTACTAGCTCTTCAAAACGATATATGAGTTCTTCTAAGCAAGTCAACCTTATCTCACATCGTCCAGCTAGCCGGATGCCACCTACACGCTGAATGTCTTTAAGACTATCTGCTATAAAAGGGAGCAAATCATAATCTCTTCCCCGTCCAGAACTAATGGCGGTGACCGTTTGTTGTATAACCTTCTCTACTTTTTGGAGGATGTCCTCGCCAAATAAAAAGTTAGTCTTTCTGAGAGACTGGACAGAACTGGCATCCTTCACGAAAGGCGCATCTGTGATCAACTGTCGAAGAGCTCGATGTCCACCTTCCTTCACCACTTGGGCAACCTCTGTCGACGTGCCCGGAACAAACTGAGAAGTAAGTGGAATGGGCGAAAAATCATCGGACGTCGAATAATACTCGTCACGACGTCCGTTCACCGCATGAGATGAAAATGCTCCGGAAGGGTGCTCAACTGAAAACAAGCAATTAAACGTTTGTTAATTCCAGTTATAAAAGGAAATTGAACTCATCTTACGAATGGGTAAGATAGAGTCACTACCTTATAAAGGGTGAGACGATTTGACCACATTATGCACTTATAAGATAGGGTATATCGACAATATATACCTGCCTTATAAGGCACAATGCAGCGTCAAAACGCCCCCTTTATTTTGAGATATGGTTTTGAACAAGCAAAACACAACGTGGAGTAAAAATGGCCAATTTTCAAATTTCCAAGAAAAAATGGACTAATTTGTAAATTTTCAAAAAAAAATAGCTAACCGGCATAAGAGGGAGGCGCGCCATCGGCCGACGCGGTAGATGATTGATCCCTAGCAATACGAGACATGGTGACCTGCAAAATAATTTAAGGGATCAGATTCAAGAAAAAGTTCCTCTTTTTTGCAATTTCCCCCCTGAAAGGTGAGCTCGATGCGCCAAATCTTAATCCTAACCCTCGCATGCGACCCCACAGATTCATAAATTAAATTAAACATGAAAAAATGCCAAAATTATGGAGGATTTACCTGAGAGAAAGCTTGAAGATCCGACAAAAATCAAAGCTTGAAAGAGGCTCAGACCACGTGCTCGAGGGGCCAGAGAGAAATTTTTATTTAGAGATTTTTGAGGGATTTTTTCAGTCTAAGATCTAAGGGAAGGATGGATCTAGGGTATTTATAAAGATTTGAGGGAAAGAGAATGCAAGAGGGAAGAGGAATCCAAGAAGGAGGAGGAAGAAGGGGCCGGCCCTAGAGGAGGAAAAGGGGAGGAAAAAGAACCTCTTTTTTATAATGTGAACTAGCCTTGAACCAGACCGGACCAGGTTGAACCAGACCAGACCAGTCCAAATCAGTTCAAAAGAGGCCAAACCAGGCTAAACCAGACCAAACCAGACTGAACCAGACCAGACCAGACCAAACCAGTCTGAACCAGTCTTGAACCAGTCCGAACCAGTCTTGAACCAGGGTGAACCAGTCCTGAACCAGATTGAACCAGTTTGAACCTAGTTTGAACCAGAATTCAAATTGAAGCTGAATCAAGCATCGAAACAACTTCAAATCGACCGAGGGTTCAGTCCTTGGTTTATCATTGCCTCTCCCACATATTCGGAAAGATCAGAAAATTTTTTGAGCAGAATTACTGCCTTTTTTGGCTCATTATCAAGCCGGTTCAACTTATTTGGGCACAGAAAATACTCCAACAAGGTATATGAGTATAAACTATTCCCTATTTTTGGTTGAGAAGTTCCTGGAGAATTTTTATAAATATTCTTAAGGATAACTCAACAACACTACGCCGGACAACGCGTCGCAAATAAAAACTCAACGCCAACAATTGATGGTCAGCTAAAGATTAGAAAATCAGGAGTCGACTTCAAGTTTAAAATTCCGACAACGGTCAGACAATAAATGCAGCACCGGAACTCTTACAGACATTCGACAAAGCACCGAATAGCCTGGAGGATTGAAGGAATCAAGAACAGAAGCCATTCCAAGGTCCCGTTACACCGACTGAAGGTTGGGACAATCATATCCAAAGTATCCCAGACTCTTCTATAAAAGAACGAGGCTGAAATACTTTGGAGGGGGTATCTGTAGGCATGTAAAATTTCTTATAGGTCCCTTAACATGGCTCGGCACAAACCGACGAACCAACGAGGCGACGAGGTTGACGAATCGCACGCAAGCAACAGAATACATCCATTCGCGCATGGAATCAAGCCAAGTATTCGAAGAGTCAACGAGTCATCCAACC
>NC_033800.1:115117239-115146628 GCF_001876935.1 Asparagus officinalis
GAAAACACGACGGAACCCAACACCAAGGGGGGGCTCGGCCTGAGCCGAGCCACCTCTGGGTGGCTCGGCCAAAGCCGAGCCACCCTGAGGTGGCCGGCCAGATCTGTGCCCGGGCATAGTAAAGGGAGCCTATAAATAGGCCCCCCTTTGTTTCATTTCAGAAGGTTGGAACTTGGAGAGCCGAAACTCTGCCGAATTGAAGATTGAGCTCAGAGTTTCGAAGACTTGAGGACTTGAAGATTCAGATCTGATTCTCGGCGAGCGTCCACGTCACAAAAGGCAGGATTTCACGAAACTACACTCCGGATCAAAGCTTGGCCTTTGATCCCGAGAACTAAAGGCTACTATTTCCTTGGTGAATTAGTACCCTACGGCTATTATTTCCTTTGTGAAATAATACCCGTCGAATCGTGTAGATCCGACCGGATCTAGATCGCGCGGTGGTCCACGGATTAACCCCGGCGTCGGCAAAGAACCCACACAAGCGAGCGACCGCAAAACAGGAGCTCGCGATTTGTTCTAAAGGGGAAAGTTGTAATCTTTTTTTATTTTTATTTTTGATTTCGTTGTAACCGGATCTAAAAAAGACCGGATCTTTTGTAATAAAAAAAAATCAATTACTGGAGATAACGATGAATTCAATGAAGGCAATTTTCACCGCGAACAACGGGGAGTTGGGATTAGCGCTGCACAAGATGTATAAGATCTCCGGTCTTCCGATGGGAAACATGATTTATCAGGAGTACTTTCCTTCTAATAAGGAGCTGCAGCAACTAAAGTCGCGGACTCTCAACCGTTACAACACCTTCTGGGATCTTGCCTGCTATTATCACATAGCTCTTGCAGGTATTGATCCTTTATCGAAAAAATCGCGACCACAAATTAGTTTAAAGAAGTTTGCGGATTATCTTTTTAAGAATACGGGCAGCGTTCTGGATGAACCATTTGCGAGTTGTTACCGCTAACCACCTCCGAAGTGAATGAGCTAATCAAGAGGTCCAATGCTCAATCTTACACCACGGCTGGTATTGAGGATGGCTTTGCTGCCAGAACGAAATTTCAAACTTTCTTGTGGCATGGAGTCAAACCAATCCGGCCTACGACATTACTTGCTGGGTATCTCGCTATTTGGCTGAAAAAGAGTGTAGTGCCATACCAATCTTCTGACGTACTTTCCCCAGAAGTGTTGTTTCCAGCGGTTCTACTTGCTCACCGGAAAAACTTATGTCTTCTTCCGGCAATGACCGCGATAAAAGGCAAGCAAGATACAATTAAAGCTCAAAAATAGATTAGCACAATAAGCTAACTTGGATCTTTAACTCAAGGCGATTAGACCTTAAATCAAAGAGCACCAAGCTCTGATACCAATTGTTAGACCCTAGGGGGAGGTGATTAGGGTCTTATGCTAATCTAATCCGATTAAATGCCAATTAAAACTTATTAACAAGTTATCCTAGCAAGAGTGAAATATAACAAGATATGTAAGCTAGGATAAGCAATATGAACAACAAAGAGATATATCCTATATGATGAATATATATATGCAAGGATATATAAACTACACAAGGATAAACAATATGAACTAGATAGTGGATCATATAAATAATGAGCTAATGACAATGGCGACAAAAAATATAAACACAAGTATAAATAAACGTCAAGGCACACTTAAACACACGATATGATCACGGAGTTCGGACCTTCCGTCCTACGTCTCCGCTCTCCACTCCCAGGGAGAAATCCACTAACATAATCCGGTTTGGAAGCCGGAACTTCTTCTACACACTCGGTTTACAAGTTCACCAAAAACTCTCACACAACAAACACTATGCAATCACACTCTACACCCACTAAGTGTTGGACCTAGACGTGTTTCCCTCAAGTGCTCGGTTACAACCTCTTTCTAGGCACGTCAACCGACGCCACTCCTCTTGGGATGATCCCCGACTCTCACCACACACTCCTCACTCGGTGTACAAGTGTATTACAAAGTGATTCTCACAATAAGCAAAAATATAACAAATGATTGTTCTCAAAACAAGGTGAGAACTCAATTAAACACAACTCTTAGTCACAAACCCACAACCCCAAATTATACTATGAATGTAAATACAATAAGCTCAAAAGGTTGTGTGTGAACAAAGAGATATAAATCAAAACTAAACTCAATGTAGTTCTAGCTAAATAACAATGATAATCAAATATATAAAATAGCTAGAAATAGAGTTTAGAAAACTTCTCAATATATCAAGAGTTGGAGGGAGAATAGTTGAATGCCCAAACACCAATAGATGATCTCCTCAAGCTCTTGTAGAATTGAATCACAAAACCGAAACACTCAAATGCTTAAAAGCTTCTTAAAACAAACTTAAACAAACACTAAACAAGTTTAAACCCTTGTTAAAATCTTTTAAACCATTCTCTTGTTAGAGAGGGAGAGGTAAATGCAATGAGGTATTTATAACAACCCAAGACATCAGCCAAAACCCCTAACAAAAGATAAAAACTGCCCCAAGCAACGGTAAGAAAAATAGCCGTTGGAAGCTGAAAAAGCTCTCGTCGGTCGACCGGAAAATTCATCGGTCGACCGGAAATTTTATCGGTCGACCGGACCGGTCGACCGACAGACTCTCTGTCGCCCAGTGAACATATGAACTCAGGTTCGGTCGACCGGTGCGGTCGACTGAAAACGAATATGACAGAAAACTGAAAACTGTTTTTCTGATTTTAAAACGCTGTTTAAAAATATCAAATAAATTCCAAAAAATGTAAAACTTTGGGGAATGATTGTAGACATGATAATAAATACTGTTCAGAAAGGACCTCCCAAATGAAAAATATCATCATTTTACAAAATAGTCCAAAACATGAAAACCTGAAAATTGATATTTTGATATTTTGACTTAAACAACATTTTGAAACCTTATGAAATGATTGTATAGACTTGATAAAAGATATAACATGTTGTTATGAAGCCTATAACCTAGAAATACAATATTTTTATAAAATTGCATATTCTATGCAATATATTCAAAAACACTAAATATGATTTCATTAAATATAAGCTTGTTAAAGGTGAAATCATATATAGGCATATAAACATGAAACAAAATATTATTTTCCAATTCTATTCATTTGTTTCATATATAAACTCAAAAATTATTAAACCAAAAACATATATGTATATATATATATATATAACTGTATATATACAAAACCAAAACCAAAGCGTGTATGTGTGTATATGATTGAGCTTAAAGTACTAACACACATAATATAAAACCTAAAACTAATTTACCCAAGCTTGATTGGTCTTCAATAAGCTTGACTTGGTAATCTCGCGGATGAAGCTTGAACTTGATCTTTAACTTTGAATAGCAAGGCTTCACTCCACAATTCCGCCAACCTCCTCTTGTTATGATCGTGTAGGCTCAATTCCATCCAACCTCCAACTACGTTGTTTGTCTACAATACATAAGAATGTACAAACACTAGACAAACAACATTAGTAGTAAATTGTTTATAAATCATCATCAAAACAAGAAGGCCAACACATCGATCCGATATGATGTGGGCGCCGACCTTGGTGGATCCCTCCCTTCCCTTTCTTCAAATAATAGAAAACTGTAAGTGGAAGGGACGAGGTTTCGCAGATGTTAGGATCCAACTTCAGAATCACAAATGCTGGGTCTTCCCTACTTGCTTCCCACGGTTTTCAGATCAGTATGGCGACTCATTGATAGATGTAGAGAAGTCGGGTACAGGTCGGACTTTCCTTGATTCCGGCTGCTTCGATTGGTTGGTTAATATTCGGCCGGGCTATGTGATCTTCCACGTCCAAAACCATTGTTACATAGAACCATACTTGCCATGTCAGTTCGCTCATCAATTTGGTTACGATCAGATTTACGTCGGGAATCCGAACCAACAGCTCCGGACCCATGGAGGTCTAGTGGATGGGGCTCGAGCGTGGCTTTGGAATATCACTGGTTGTACCGGTGTCAAATTTAATCTTCCGGGCGTTGAGCGCAAGTTAGAGGTGACTTTCCTACAATGCCGGTGGCTTTTGGCGGCCAATGAACATGTGCCAGTTCAAACGATCACCGAGTCAACCGACGAAGAAGCTTCTTGGGTTGCTACTCGAATGGTACATGAATCCGAACTTGAAAAGAGGAGAAGTAGGGAATCGACGGGTCCTTCTAGTCATTCAAAGCAGAAGGAGCCAACTACGGAACCTCATTTTGGGGGTGGTGCAGAGGTTGGTGGCGATGGTAGAGAAGAGGCACCGGAAACAGGTGTGTTAGATCCCCTCTCTTTAGAGTTATTTGAATTGGCAATTGCTGAAAGAACTCGCTGCTTTCAACCGTGCAAACCTTCACCTCCTGTAAAGGGGCCAAAGATGCAAGTCTTGTTCACCTATCCTAACAAGATGTCGGTTGAAATCCCAGGTGCATTTTCTGAAGAGGAGAGAGGAGCCCAGCCTCATTCCTCGGACGCGATCTCGATCCGCAACCCAGGTTACTCCAAGGCGCGAATTACGTTCTAAATTTTTTGAGCAGAGGCCTGCTGATCCAGAAGAGGGACGTCCGGCTAAACGCAAGAAGCTAGCTTCTAAGCGGCGGAGCAGCCCTAAAACGATAACAACGACTCAAGGAGTTGCCGCTGAAAGGGGTGAGTACTTCTTTGTATAGCTTCTTCCGATATATGTTGAGTTTTCGGACTTAAACAATTTTCGCACTTTGCAGAAGGGGATTTTACAAGCGACTTCGTCTTTGACGCCTCTTCGCCTGATCTTGATTTCTCGGCACCAACTCCGGGNTGTGCAGACGTTGAGACTAATATTCTTGACGAGACCGAAGCGGGTCACGATGTTGAGACAGGTTTAACCGAACAGGCTGAGAGTCCAGGTATTCTTAAAACCAGTAGCGCCTCTTTCGGATGGCGGGCACTGAACGATGGAAAATTTGTATCCCCGCTAACTGTTTCTATGCTTCTTACTCTATTAGAAAAGCTGCAAGAGGTGGATCGAAGCGAACGAGTGCAGGAATCTAGCGTTGCCGTTGAAGGTAAATTTTTTACTTGATTTTTTTTCTTTTGTTATAAGTCTGGTGGGTTGAAATGATTTTGACTCTTGCACTTTCTTACAGATGCGGTAACAGAGGGTCAAGGTGACGAGGGGGATTCCCAAGATGTGCCTTTTGAAGGAGAGGATCTAGGTTCCCGTGATCCGGTATCGGCTTCTGACGATATGCTGCTGGACGATATGTTGCGGGAACAAGCCCAACACGAGGCCGCCGACCCGATCATCACCGCTGACTCGCCCGCAAGTAAGATTCTTATTCCCATGTTTTACTGATTTATTCGTGATTTTTTTGTTACTCATCGGAGGGTTCAAATCGTAGGACCAGTCATAAATACTGATACAACTACTCCTAACGGAAAATCTGGTGAATCTGAGGGTCTTGATTTCTTACTTTTGGCAGGAGTTGTTATTGACGTTCGGTCATCAGGCTTTCCGCAACAACTCTCGGTTTCTTTGGGAATTAGCGAGAGTTCGCCCGTGGGACCAACTGCGGGAGTTGATGCTTCAATGGTTACTACACCTATGACGCTCCCTGCGACTCATGAAATTGAGTGGCGAGAAGCGGGTGTAGTGCATTCGGTCACAAAAGCTCTTCGGGGACTGGTAAATTCCGTGTGCTATCTTTTCCTTTTTATTTTTCTGACTTATTATTTCTGGATATTCATAGTTTTGCGCTTTCTTTTTCTAGGATCGTCATCTCACCTGCGCGCGCGTTGATGCCTTATTGTCTGATGACGACCCAAATAAGCTCCTCCTCTGCTTGGAAGTCAGCAGTTTTCTTAATTTTGTAGAGTCACTGATTGGCAAACTTCTGGAGAAGAGGATCCCTTTCAGCCACTTTTGGCCGGTCCTTGAGCGTAAAATAGCCTTGATAAAGGACACTGTTTCCCCCGACATAGCTGAAGCTTTGATCGACAATGTAAATCAATTTGAGTGCAGATTTTTGAAACTACAAGAGCTTCAATCTGTTGGTGTTTCTGGCTATGTTGCTGCGCGAATGGATGCTCGTAAGCAGTCATGGCGTGAATCTCGAGAATCTGTCGGACTTGGGATCCAGGCGCAGAGAAGACGTGTCGACCAAGTGGAGGGAGTTCTTTCCGAAAGATTGGCTCATTTGCGTGAAATCGACTCGTCGTTAGCCTCTGTTGACGTCGAAATAGCGGAGCTCGAGCAGAAACTGGTGGAAGCAAAACAGCGAAAAACTATTTTGGAGGTGACCAAGGCCGGGGAGGAGCATAGCAAGGCTGTGATATCCAGCAAAGTGATGCTCTCCAAGGAAAGATTAGCCAAGATGGAGGAAGAAGCCGCCCAACTCTTATCTGCTTCTGAGGACTCCTTCAAAATCGAGCTGCAGCGTGAGCTTGAGCGTGCTTATGCTGAAGAGTTAATCAAGCTTGAGCAAGAAGTTATTAGTCAAAAATACAATGTAAAGTGATTGTGGTTGTTTGTATCTGAACACTTTTTTTGTTAATGATACGCATGTTTTGGTTCGTGGCTTTTTTAATCTCATTATGATTTCTTATTCTGTTTAGAATAATCAATCATAATACTTATAGAATTTTTAACAAATCCTCAGCCGTCAACGGATTTGATACGCCTTTACCGACTACCATTTGAATCGGGCTAACCTGTGAATTATCTGAGTCCGTTTCACAAATAACGTTGTGCTAAAGGGATGAACCCCTTTAGACTTAATGCTACGAATTTGAATACGTAGACTTGGTCACTTTTTTTACGATAAAAGACAAACCGGCAACGCGTGTTAGGCGTTGACTTATCCCTGCTTAGGATTCGGGATAAAATTCCCCAGACTTAGATTCTGGTATCTTTTTCAATCGGTAAAAGACTAAACCGGCAACGCGTATTAGGCGTTGACTTATCCCTGCTTAGGATTCGGGATAAAATTCCCCAGACTTAGATTCTGGTATCTTTTTCAATCGGTAAAAGACTAAACCGGCAACGCGTATTAGGCGTTGACTTATCCCTGCTTAGGATTCGGGATAAAATTCCCCAGACTTAGATTCTGGTATCTTTTTTAATCGGTAAAAGACTAAACCGGCAACGCGTGTTAGGTGTTGACTTATCCCTGCTTAGGATTCAGGATAAAATTCCCCAGACTTAGATTCTGGTATCTTTTTCAATCGGTAAAAGACTAAACCGGCAACGCGTGTTAGGCGTTGACTTATCCTTGCTTAGGATTCGGGATAAAATTCCCCAGACCCATAAGGCATGGATTATGGAGTTATTAAAAATATAGCATCCTTTTATAGGACAAGAACGAACCGGATACTGAAGAGGATGAATTTTATATTCTTTCTTCAGTCCTTCTTTTGAGGGAGAAGTGAACCCGATACCAAAGAAGCAGAATTTTATATTCTATCCTTGGTATGCAGAAGAAACTAAAAGTGGGATCTCCACTTCAAGAATCGGTGAGATAAAACTAAGAATGGGATCTTCATCCTGAGAATCGAGAGGATTTAGTTAACCCCAACTTTATAGTCTAGGTTATCTAATTTGGAAGTAAGTTTTCTTGTTTATCAAGATGAAATTCAAACTCCAACCCTAACTTTTATAGGTTTGGCTGGAGGGACAGACATGAAATGTTTTCGTTTATCGAAGAGAAATCCGATCCTGGTCAGAGTGACTTGTCAGTTGGACCAAAAGGGGATATTGAGACGACCCTAACTTTTATAGGTTTGGTCGTTCAGGTAGAGTGAAGGCCTTTGTTCATCGAAAAAGGGGAAGGCAGCTAGAAAGTGGGAACGTGAATACAAATCATAATGGGAGTCGGACTTGGCCTAAGGAGCTTTGTTAGGCTTGTCGCGAACTGATCTGATAGTGAGGGGCACAGAGAATTCTTTCGTGAGGAAAGATTAATTCTAAAGAGTAATCAAACCTCATCTCAACAAGAGAGTGTTTAGAAGATTACAGCAGGGGTTCTCTATGACCAAACTTAAATTGTTTAGAGAACAGCTGGTTGGTTTTAGGTTATCCTTAAGAATATCGCATATGGTATTCTCCAGGAACTTCCCATTTAATAATTTGTTCTGAGCGTACTAAGGGTAGTACTTCTTCAGAAACTTGCCATTTATTGGCATCATAAGCCGGTCACCGTCCTTGGTAACCAGGGATATGCGCCACTCGAGTAGACTGTCTCTACTATGAATGGTCCCTCTCATTTGGGTTCAAATTTGCCTTTCTTCTTGGAGTTAAGGATCATAGGTCATCTTTCAGTTAAGACCAAATCTCCTTCTTTAAAACTCTGGTGTCGAACCTTCTTGTCAAAAGCTCGAGAAATTCTGGCTTGGTAGAACTCAATATGCTGTTGAGCTTCTAAGCGTTTTTCGTCAAGCATCTCGAGTTCTTCGAGACGTTTCTGATGTTGTTCTTCAGTCGTCATCTGGGTTGCGAGAGTGATTCGAAGAGATGGAATTTGTATCTCCAGCAGAAGGACGGCTTCACATCCGTACACTAAAGAATACGGGGTTGCTCCCGTAGGTGTACGCACCGTGGTACGATAGGCCCATAGGGCCGCGCCGAGCTTGTCATCCCAATCTTGTTTATTGGTCTTCACGAGTTTTGACAACAGTTTTATGATAGTCTTATTGAAAGCTTCAGCCAATCCATTCGCTGTGGGATTGTAAACTGTTGAGGAGACGTCCTGAATTTTGAACTTCTCGCAAAACCTGATAAAGGCGTTGCTGACAAATTAAGGACCGTTGTCATGTATGATTCGTCTTGGGACACCATGCCGGTAGATAATATGGTGTTTGATGAATACGATGACGTTGCTTGTCTTAACTTCTCTGAGTGGGACCGCTTCAGCCCATTTGGAGAAGTAGTCAGTAATTGCTAAGATGAATTGGTCACCTTTGATTGACGGGGGATTTATAGGACCGACAATGTTCATTCCCCAGGTCTCAAATGGCCATGATGTGACCGAAGGATGTAATTACTCTGGCGGTTGGTGCATATAATTCACGTGTATTTGACACTCATGACATCTTCGGGCATATGCGACCGCGTCACTCATTATAGAAGGCCAGAAATATCCCATTCTTCTGATGCGGTCATAAAGTTTAGGACTGGGTTGGTGTGCGCCACAAACCCCTTCGTGTGCTTCCTTGAGGACTTCCTTCGCCTTCTTAATTGATAAAAAACGTAGCAGCAAACCATCATACCCCCTGCGATATAGCGTTCGACTCTCCGTGTTATAGTAGAATCTCGGATATAGCGTTCGACTCTCCGTGTTATAGTAGAATCTCGCTGCTCTTCGTCGGATTGAATCCTTCTCTTTTACATCTTCTGGTAAGATTCCATGCAATTCGTCGGATTGAATCCTTCTCTTTTACATCTTCTGGTAAGATTCCATGCAAGACATAATCGATGATAGGAAAACGCCAATCTCGGGGTTCAAGCTCGAGTTGAGTTGAATATGCCTCTTGAACGTCCCCTTCCTTGTCGTCCTCATCGTGAATTGGCACGAAAAGTTGGTGAGTTCTCACCGTAACGAACTGTTCCGTTTCGGGAGGCTGCGCCAAGGACACGGCTAATGCTGCCAGCGCATCTGCGTACGTGTTTTGTAGGTGTGGAATATATTCGATGAAGAATCCTTCAAACAATTCTGCCATCTCGATGGCCATCTTGTGGTAGGGTATTAAATCTTGATTTCTGACCTCATACTCTCCCTGAATTTGTTTAACTATTAGTTGAGAATCACCGAAGGCTTCGAGATACTCAACCCCCAGCTCTTTGAGAATCACCGAAGGCTTCGAGATACTCAACCCCCAGCTCTTTAGCAAAGCTGAGTCTAATAAGCAATGCATTATACTCAGCTACATTGTTTGAACACGGCTTGGTTAGCGAGTAAGCTCGATGCATCAAATGTTTTCCTAGGGAAACTAAGACGACTCCAACTCCGGAGGAAATCTTAGAAGGTCCAGGAGCACTTGCTACATTGGTCACTCGGGAAGCACCATCAAAGTACAAACGCCATACTTATTGGCACGAAGTTGCGTTGACTTCATGGGTTTCATCTGGCAGATCGTCATATATCTAAGCAGTATCTGTAGTTGGATTAGCTGCCAAGAGGTCACAGATGGCCTGTCCTTTTACTGACTTCTGTTGTTTAAAGTACAAGTCATATTGGGACCAGAGCAATGCCCATTTTGCTAAACGCCAATTCATGAAAGCTGGCTGTGTCATGAATACTCGGACTGGGTTAACTTAGGAGATAACATAAATAGTCTGTCCTACCAGGTAATGCCGCATCTTTTGAATTGCGAAGACCAAAGCGAGACATTCCCTTTCGATCATGGGATATCGGGATTCGGCACCCACTAAGGTCCGACTTAGATAATATATTGCTTGTTCATGACTGTTATCGTCATCTTGCGCAAATAATGCACTTAATGAGTGGCTCATCGCCTTGATATAAATCAAGAATGGTTTGCCCGATTTCGGTGCAACGAGAACAGGAGACTTTGAGAGATATTCTTTGATACTCTCGAATGCCTTTTGACAGGCGTCGTCCCACACAAACGACACACCCTTCTTTGTGAGTTTGGAGAATGGTTGACATTTTCCTGAAAGGTTCGAAATGAACCGACGGATATAAGCTAACCGTCCTTGCAATCCTCTGAGCTCCTTGAGATTTCTTGGAGGTTGTAATTCATTAATTGCCTTTACTTTATCAGGGTCAATGCGGATACCCGTTGTAGTGACGACAAATCCCAGAAACTTACCACTGGACATTCCAAGGAAAGACTTGGTGGGGTTCATCTTTAACTGGTGAGTTCGCATGAGCTCGAACATGGTCCTTAGATCTTTGATATGATCGTTTTTATTACGGCTCTTCACTACCAAATCGTCGACATAGCATTCGACAATCTTACGGAGATGTTCTTGAAAAATCTTAGACATAGCCCATTGATACGTGGCGCCCACGTTCTTTAACCCAAAAAGCATCACTGTATAGCAGAATACTCCGAGAGGTGTCCTGAATACAGTATGTTTTTCATCGTCCGGGTACATCTTGATTTGATTGTAACTAGAGAACCCGTCCATAAAGGACATTCTCTCAAACCCACACGTGTTATCGATGATAACATCGGTGATAGGGAGAGGGAAATCATCTTTCGGACATGCATTATTCAAGTCTCTGAAGTCAATGCATATCCTTATTTTTCCATTCTTCTTGAGGACTGGAACAATATTCACGAGCTAATTCGGATGTTGTTCTTCCCGGATAAAACCAGAATCAATTAATTTTTTGACCTCTTCTTCAATCGCTTCCATGATTTGTGGACGAAAATCGTCTTTGCTGTTGTTTGACAGGTTTTGCATCCGGTTTGATGTTAAGACGGTGGGCTGCCATGTTCGGATCAAGCCCTGGCATATCTGATTAACTCCTCTTTTTCATCTGGTGGAAGACTATCACTTATAAATATTGGCTTTGGATTCGTCTCATTACCCATATTTATCTGGACCACTTTATCTTCGGTAGGAGGTTCTCTTTGCTCGAATCGATCTCCATACTGTATATTTAGATGGTGAATCCAGGGATCCTCCCAAGCCGGTAGTTGATCATCTTCTTGAATCGTGGAAGGATCGACTGTGGTCATATTCGACATTAAGCCTTTGAATACCTCTCCCAGGCTGACATCTGAATCCCAACTGGAAGAGTCAGATGAGTATCCATCTGAATACCTCTCCCAGGCTGACATCTGAATCCCAACTGGAAGAGTCAGATGAGTATCCATCTTGATTTGTCAAATGGTCTACGATTTGCCAACAACACTAGTCATCAGAAGCATAACTCAGACCCTTTTTATAGCTATAATAGTTATAAGACTTTCCTTCTGGTACATAGGCCATACGAGGTGGAACTCGTGGGCCTCGACCAAAACAAAGCCCTTCTTCAAACGAAAAATTATATCCCCATTTTTCCATGTAATCACGCGCTTGATGACTATATCTGGATGAATGAAGGCCAGGTCTCTCTTCATTTTTATCTTCACTTGGAGGGAGATATGATGGCGGGGATATTTCCCCTTTGCCGAACACTAACTCTTTTTCACCCCCTGCCTTAGCAGGAATGACAAAGGTTGTTCCCAACGAGTCTTGGAAGTGTTTTTTCGTGAAGCAAGATGACTGAAGCGGCATATGTACGTCGGGATTATTGTACAACCCCTGCATTACATTAGCCAAACACGGTAAGTACTCTAAATCGTTATTTATTACTTCTTTGAAAAGTTGCCAATTACAACTACCGTCTGACGATTCGCCATCGTCAAGACCGATTACAAAGGGTACAATGTCATTTAGTACAAAACCACCATTGTAATCAAATCTTGCTTCTGTGTCCGCTTCTCCCCCACTATCCATGCCTTGAGCCGATGATTCAGTATCAGATTCAGCACCGTAAAGGAGGGAATCGGTAAAGTAAATTTCCAATCCTTTAAATGGTTGCTTATCTGCGACCACTGTCTTGACTTCATTATTGGCATCTACGTATTTTAGACACTGATGAAGAGTAGAAGGAACTATAAGATTACCATGGATCCACGGTCGACCCAATAGTAAATTATAGGAGGTCTCTGCATCGATTACGTAGCACGTAACTTCGGATTTTAGATCCCCAAGTTGACATTTTATCCGGATTTTACCTAAAGGTCTGGATCCACTAGTATTGAACCCGTATATAACGGTACCAGTGGAAGCCAACTTGCTTGCCGGGATTCCGAGATTGTGCATCAATCGGAGTGGCATGATGCTAACAGTGGAACCCGGGTCGACTTGGACCCGGTTAACTACGCTGGAGCCAATATATCTGGTCAAGTATAAAGGCCTATCATGCTTTGAATTCCTCACTTGCATGTCATCCTTAGTGAACATGATATGAGGAAATTGTTTGGCCGATAAATTACAAAGCTGAACTGATGATTCCGTTTCTTCACGGGCTGGCTTGACTTGGCGTGAGGAACGCGTCGGAATCGGCTAAAGCTTCTCGAAATGCCTCTCTTGTATCCTTGGAGAGGCGCAACAACTCATATAAAGTTATTCTTGCTGGGATGTTAGCTAGCTGAGCCATGACATCAAAGCGGTAAGGAGTGTTTGAACTTCCCGATTTATCTCTTCCAATCGGACGATTGAATCGAGACTGCTTCGGGTTCTGAGCTTCCTGGGGTTGAGGCTCTTTCTCTTTTTGCTTATTAGCTGACTTCTGTTGAGCTTTTTCAACTGGTGCAGGGGGAGTTGTAACCACCCCCAGCTCGGCTAATGTCTTGGCATTTGCGTCAGAAGTTTTGGGGTATTTATAATGATATTCATTCCCACCCCTAGTGGCAAGAGCCTCTTGTTCATCTTCAGAGAGTGATAATGTGGGGATACCTTCATCATCTTTTTCAAGAATTGTTGTGGTGGGACAGCAGGTTTTGCCTTTACCTCTGTACTTTTTCTTAGATGAGGATCCTATCCACTGCTCATCTCCTAACAAGTCCGGATAGACCCAAAGAATTTCGTCGCTAGAAGTTATGTGTTGTACGAGTCCTTTTTGACGTTGTCCATAAGGATCATCGTTGACAGTCTTCATTTGCACCTTATATACGGGCTCTGGTTGAAACCACGCCAGAGGGATAGAACCAAAGCTAACAGAAACAGCGTTTGCGCCCACCTTCTTTTCTTTAGGCTGCTTTGGAGTGATAATTCCCACATCGATTAGGGCCTGAATCTTGTCCTTGAGAGCGTAGCACGTCTTCGTAGGATGATGGACTGTTCTGTGAAATGCGCAATATCGCAGATCGGTAATTTTCTTAGCTCCTTCATGATCAGTGATCGGAGACAGCTTAATTTTGTTGTTTTCCATCAAATACTTGAAGATACCAGGGACCTCATCTTCCTTGAAGGAATATTCCTTCGGGAATTTTGGCTCAGAAGTTTTCTGTTGCCTTGGAGGTCGTTGTTGCCATTGAGGCGTTTGTTGCTTTGGCGCTTGTTGCTGCGGCTTCTGTTGCTGCGGCTGCTGTTGGGGTTGCAATTCAAATGTTTGATTCGCGTCTACCGCGTTCGCCGGTCCTTTCCCTTTACCACGGGAGGTAAAGTTTTGTTTTTGGGTATTATTTGTCGGTTGTCCCCTTTTAGCTTTCTTCCTTTTGAGGAAGCGTTCAGCCTGCTCTCCTCGCACCTTCAATTCATTCCATGTCTTAGATGGTGCAGTGCCCATAGCTTCCAGTATATCTATGGAAAGGTTATTGTGGCACGTTTGGAGGATGAATTCCTCGGAAGCACTTAACAAAGTTCTCCACGAGCTCTCCATCTTTCCGCTTTTCTTCAAAGAGCGTTCCGATCGATACTTCCGTGTCATCATCGAAGAAATTAGCGAGAAACATGCTTTCCATATCGTCCCATGTATTGATACTTCCTGGTTTAAGCCGGCGGTACCAGTCAAACGCAGCTGCGTGAAGGGTTCCTACGAATGATCGTACCATCAGAGGTTCATTGCCTGAAATGATCCCCAGGTGGGACTTGAAGTAAATCAAGTGTTGGGTAGGGGAGCCCCTTCCATCGAACGGCGTGAAGTTAATCAAACTGAACTTTGGCGGGTATGGAATGGAGTCCCACTCTCTCGGATAGGGACACGGAATGCCAGTCTTTTTTACTTCTTGGGCAGACATCAAAGAATTGATTTTGCTTTCCAAGTCTTTTATCTTAAGGTCTTCGCCTACCTCTCTCTTCTGGCAATTTTGAGGATGGATATTAGCGCCACCCCCAGTGTCGTTATTTCTAGTAGGACCACCCCCAGCGTTCAGGTCAACGGGAGGGTCATCAGCATTGATATTTTCCTCCACTTCTGAGTCGCTATCTATCTGATTAGTAGTCGGACGACGGCTAGATTCACCGCGTTGATTTGTCAATTGCTGGAGTTGTTGGGCATGTAAATCTTTAACACGTTGCACAGCCATCTCCATTTTGATTTTAAAATCCTCTTTCTGCTTTGCCAAAGCTTCTTGAAGAAGTTGAGACATCTGTTCAGTGGTGATCATGAACGACTCTCGGGTCTGTCCCGTACTGGACACAGTGGCATCCGAAGCGATTGCAAAGTTGGCATCCGACACCTCGTCGTCTGAGGACTGTCCTCTCTGAATTCTGTTGTAATCTCTAGGCCTAATAGCCCCGGTTCGCAGCCGAGTCAATCGTTGGGATATTTGCGGGAAAGGTTCAGGACTGTAGCGTCGCATGGATTTTCCTTTTTCTGCCATAGTAACCGTGAATTCTGAGAATTCACGTTCCTGAACGGCCAGCTTTCTTTTACGAAAACGTCTTGGTTTGTGTCTCACCGTTTCTATAGAAAGTCTTTCAAACACCGAAATCCTTTGTGAGGTAGTCTTGGAACAGTTACATTCTGATAGTACCACCTTAATAAGTTTAGTACATGGACAACGAGAATCCATTTCCCGGGTATTTCTCTTCCGAGATCTATTCATACCCCCAGTCTGATAGTATAACTCATCGATATAATTATCGGAGCAACCTATCTTGTGTTGGCATAATCCTCCCATTCTAATATCGTCGTCTTCTGACGAATAAGGCTCTCTTTGAGGATATAACACCTTGTCGTTATTTTCAAGAGTCGCTCGTTTGAAAACACGCCTTCGTGCGCGTGAGGACTCAACGGGCTCTTGGACTTCTACCTGCAATCCAAGGCGAGTGGTTACTGATACTTTCTCCGTAAGAGGGGTCTTTGACTTACTGGAGAATCACGTACGACACCCAGTCTGACGAACTATACGGGGTTCATTTTTATGCAAAGGACCAAGACGATCCGTAATGCTCATTTTAAATCGGGACAAGTCCACACTGCCATGGGGTTCTACAGAAGGTGAGGAAGTCGCCGGAATAGAAACAGGAGCTGTCGGAGACTCGAAACTGGTCGCGGGAGGTGAAATTTCTACAAACGGAGGTGAACCGGCTTGGCGGTGACGCGGGCCAGTAAAAGGTGGCTCGGCCTTGGCCGAGTCAGTGTTTGGTGGCTTGGCCTTGGCCGAGCCAGTAGTTGGTGGCTCGGCCTTGGCCGAGCCAGTAGTTGATGACTCAGCCCTGGCCGAGCCAGCAGCCAGTGACTTGTTTCTTTCGGGCCTTGTTTTGGATTTTGGCCTCTAGATTTGACGTGGTTTCGTCAGTTTATCATCTGCACCATTTGCTTATAGTTTCTTGGCCTCTTGCATCAGAATTCTTGCGTGCGCAAGTAAAGCGTGGCGCTTCTTGATCCGTTCTTCAAGAGTTGAACGTGTCCTCTTAACGGGGACCCATTCATTCGTCGTTGGTTTGGACCAGTTACCAGCTTGCTGCCATGGCGGTTGTCGTCTTCTAGACTTCAGATCCGCTTCATAGCGGATTCCATCCACTTGCTCGGAGGCTTTGGCCAATTGGCGTGCAAGGCGTTGACGCCGCCTTTGACGTGCCCTCTTGGATAAGATCGGCTTGTTTTCAGTAGCAGCTTCAGCTTTGCAAGGTGTTCCTTGAGCCGCTGCAGGATGAGGTTCTTGGTTTTGAACCTTCAAATCCAAGTGTCCTCGACCTTTCCTTGTGAAGTTTCTCCTATTCCTACGAGGGGAAGATGATCGGGAAGAGGAGGATAAGTATTCTTCATATTTTGCTTGATCGAACTCATATTCGACCTCTTCGTTGATCGGGATGATGATCTTCGGTTGCGACACTACAGCTTTGGCAGAAAAGCTATTGGCTCCCACTGTGGTCGCCAGTTTGTTTATGTCAAAAGTTGCATTTTCCATTGTTTTCAAAACTTGTTACACCGTTTATCGATTACAAGTTCAAATTGAAAGAAAAGTTGATCTTTTTATAAGATCTTCTTACAACGAAAAATAAAGATTATAACTTTATCAAACAAAACGCAGCAGTAGTTTATCTCCCGCTACTTTGCGTGGGATCTTTGTCTGTGCCGGGGACGCGTTAGTCCGTGGACCACCGCAGATCAACCCGATAGACAATATAATTACGCTCTTGTTTCACGAAGGAAACAATTGCGGAAGCGACAATCACGACCAAGTGAGATTGTGGCTCTTCTTGAGATTAAAACCAAGTTTAATCCGGAGGAAAGAAGGGGAAAGAATCACAAACCTTTCGAAGGGGCTTTCTTTATGAAAGTATTCGCCAAGCTCTGATGATTCTCCTCTGAAATTCGTGGTTAACTGGACAATTTGACAGCACCTTGCCTTCTCAATCTCAGATCCTCTTTAAAAAAGACCCTAGGCTTCTATTTATAGGCTTTTGGAGATGTCCTTTTGAATAAGAATTTGTGTTTAAACGTCATCTGCAGTTTATAACTGTCTAAACGTGTTTAGGGATAACCTCAAAACAGTTGGAGAGGTTCTGGGACGAAAGAATCCTTAAAAATCATCGAAATCCGTGTTTGGGGAGGTTTTGTGTTCAACAAGAGTCCTGGTGGCTCGGAACTGTGCGAGTCACCATTTGGTGGCTCGGAACTATGCGAGTCACCATTTGATGGCTCGGAACTATGTGAGTCACCACCAAATATGCGAGCCACCATTTGGTGACTCGCATGAGTGCGAGCCACCATTTGGTGACTCACGCCTACACGGGCCTCCAAGTGGTGTTTCGTTCACTTTTTTGATACTTTGACGATTTGTAATTCTTCCAGTTCTCTTGTTTTGCGTATGCTTCGTCGCTTCGCTGACTTATGCATTCTATTGATCCAATTCATACACTTACTGATGTTGGATAAATTCCCTTGACTTAGATAATAACGTTTATCGTCTTTTCCTTGTCTTGAACTGTGTTTAAGGACTTATAGGCAATTTTTAACTCCTACAGTCACCAGTGCACTGGAGGGTGCTCAAGACTCAAGGCATTTCGTCGCTTTTCTACTCGTCTAATGGTCGAGAAGTACCGCCTTTTGAGTCGCCTTCACAAGGTGTCGGTCGATTAGTCGATCGAGAGGAGTGATTAAGCAGTCGACTTAGCCCGTGGTTGACACATAACGCCTTTCGAGTCTTCGACACGTAACGTTTTTCGGGTCATCCTCCCAAAATGTTGGCGTGTCGAGTCGACTGAATTAGGCCTCTGGTTATCTCGAAGCACTGAGTCGATTACACGTAATGTGAGACACTTGTCTGACATTGATTGAAGATTATCTTTCACCACTAAAATAGCTATAACAAGATGTAAATTAAATAACTCCTTCCCCAATTTGTTTTATTTTTTATTTATGATTCCTATATTATGTGTGAGCATTTATTGTAAAATGTGCGCACCACATGCAGCACATTTTTTTCTTTTTTAATGCACGCACATAACAACAAGAAAATGTGCTGCTGTGTGCATTAATGCATATAATTATTTACTAATAATCACCTAGATTAGAAGTATATGATTGTTATTGTCTTGCATTAACATAAATTTAAGGAGGAGTTGTTTAGTTAACATTAACTGAAGAAGTTAATTGAAGAATTGTTTGTACAAACATTTGATTTTGTTAAAAATTAAACAATATTTACCAATTCAATATGGTAGTTTTTAAAACCACTAGTTTAATTAGGATAATCCTATATGGCATTTTCCTGCCCTTTGAATTAAAAATAAATTGTGAGAATTAAGAAGAACAAGACGATCTCCACTACCACCTAATTGAGAGGATCGGAAACCATTTTTGTTTAGATAAATTTCACAAAACCTCCCAAAACTTTGGTGAACTTCTCACATAATCCAACTGAACTTTGTTTTCCCTGCTTAACTCTAAAAACTTTTCCTGTGAAACCCCTACATACAACTTCAAAGAATCTCAATAACCCCCAAAAGTTTTAATCTTTCCAACGAAACTTCGCGAAAAGCAAGGATAAGAGAAGAAGATGATCTCAGAGGAAAAGAAAGGAAACCGGTTAGATAATTAACAAGGTCCTTCAATTGCAAGAGACATTTGTTTGATAGTTTTATGACAAAAGTTAAAAGTTTTGGGACTTATCTGAGGCACTTTTTAGATCGGGAATTTTGTGGGAAGAGTTTTGGGGTTAAGTGAGCAAAACAAAGTTCATGGGAGTTTTGTGGAAAATGCCCCAAAGTTTTGCTGGGTTTGTGAAATTTTTATTAGTAGCATTTTGCTAAGAAACAGATAAAGGGGGTAAGAATAATTTAGTTTTTTTATCAGTGAAGTTAACCGGTTGGTTGCATACGGGTTGGGTCTAGGTAGTTTCACAGCTCAGATTCCATCCTATATTTTCACTTCTTGTCTTGGTTTAGATATCGATAGAAGATATTAGTTTAGTTTGGACAAGAAAATATAGGTTCAAGAATTGTTTAGTTTAGTTTGGAGGAGAATGAAAAGCTTTTAATTTTGAATTAGTTTGGAAAAAGAAACCATGGGTTTAACACTGGCTGTGGATAGTTTTTCCTTTTCTTTTTTTGGTGGTGGTTTTTACTGGTTTCTTTCCCTTTTTTTATTTTTTATTTTTTTTTTGGCAGGGGGTGGAGTTGGGCTAAAAGAAAATCAATTTACTTTCTTAACCCTCGTAAAGTGGATGGATTAGGAGAGGCGTGTGATTGTAAGTCAATTTTTTTTAGATTTCAAGATTGCTAGCTCTACGAGAAAATCAAAACTCATAATTAATAAAATTTGAACAAATCATTCATTTCTAAATTCTTTTTTTTTAGTGAAAATAGGGGTTTCCCTATCAATATATTACTATAACCAAAAGGATGTACTTACAAAGGAAGATATATGCGGCTGATTAAGGCCACAACTCGGAGATGGAGTTGAAGACCCAATTAGCAGAAGATGTCTTGGGGTTATACATCAAAACATCAAAAACTAACTACAAACCAAAGAAGAGAAAACACCACCAAAGACCCAACGAGTCAGAAGACGCCAGCAGGACCTCCACGACAGTTTAAGGCATCGAGTTGCTGTCCTCGCTCGACTCTAGGATTGCTGGAAGTCCAGCGTCGAGAATGAGCTTCTGCATCTTATGCGACTTCTTGGTGTTGCAGGCCCCTGACCATGAAAGAATGAAATTAACAGACTTCTTAATGATTTGGTGAGGGGACAACGAGAGGTTAGAAAAGAGGAGGTCATTGCGTGCTTTCCATATAACCCAGCTTATGGTAGGGAAACAGACCCCCCATAAGAGGCGAACAGAGGCATGAATAGATGTATCAGAGCAGACTGCTAGACACTGATCGATGGAATCTGGGGTGGAGCCAATGCCTAATTTGAGAAGAAAGGGAACCCATATGCTTTTAGTTCGGTTACATGAAGTGAAGAGGTGGTCGTGAGATTCTAGCTCGGTACAATAGATGCAGCACGAGTCAGCTAACCAGCCTTGAGAGGCTAGCCTGTCTTTGGTCTTCAGTCTAAGAGAAATAAGGAGCCAGAAAAAGATTTGCACTTTGCTAGGCAACATATTATTCCATATTATGGAGAGGTGCTGGAATCGCAACCCATCATCCGCTAAGGTGTGATGAAGAGACTTGACTGTGAATGATTTGGAGGCTGATAACGACCAGGATGGACAATCAGGACAATCTGCAGAGGAGGAAGGTACTAGGTGAGGAGATGACAGATAAGAGAGGAGGGCTTGCACTTGGCTTCTAGCCTCTTCGCAACTAGGGCGCCTGATAATGGGTTTCCATACCCATGAGCCCCCTTGGAATCTCCCTTGAGATTGGATGGCGACAAGCTTGGAAAAGGCAAGATCGTAAGCTTTAGGGAAGAGGCTAGCAAGAGAATTGTCCCCAGACCATTTGTCTTCCCAGAAACATGCAATCAGCCTGTTGCCCAGAGACCATTTGATAAAGGAGGAGAAGATATGGGTGCGTGAATAGACGTCTTTCCAAAATTTGGAAGAGAAATGAGGGGGAGAGGGGATGTGAAGGTTGGAAGAGTAGACTGATTGAAGAACCCTCCCGAAAAAATTGTTATTGTCCAGGAGATGTCAGAGCTATTTGGAGAGGAGAGCAGAGTTAAAAAATTGGAGGTTTATCACACCCAGACCTCTGATAGCTTTTGGGGAGCAGACTATCTTCCATTTAACCGGATTATGGCCTTTGATGCTATCTGAAGCCTTACCTCATAGGAAGTTTCGTCTAATACGATCAATTTTCTTGATGAGCCATTGGGGAAGCTTGAAGAAGGACATGAAGTATAAGGGTAAGGATATGAGGACTGATTTGAGGAGGACTAGACGTCCCCCTATAGACAATAGCTTGCTTTTCCATATTGATAGTTTGCGATGGAAAGAGTCCAACAAAGGTTGCCAGTCTGATCTGGAAAGAGAGCCTCGTTTTAGAGGAAGACCAATATATTTGATGGGGGGGGGGGAAAGNAATGCACAATTGAGGATGTTGGCCAGGATGGCTCCTTTAGAAGGAGATTTGCCGCTATATAGCAAGTTGGATTTAGCAAAGTTGATGGACAAACCAGAGACGCTTTTGAAAAGATACAGGATATATTTGAGGTTTATGATATCAGACTCTGAAGCTTTACAAAAGATAATGGTGTCATCTGCGAATTGCAATGATATAATGTCGTTGAGCATACCCTTAAGATGAAGTTCAGAGAGATCTCTGTGATCACAGCTGTTATGAAGCATCCTACAGAGAACGTCTGCCACTAGGAGGAAAAGCATAGGGGAGAGAGGGTCTTCTTGTTTGAGACCTCTGTGACAGACGAAAGAATTGGACACTGAACCATTGACAATGACTGAAGACTTGGAGAAAAACAGGGAGGATTTGATCCATGCACACCATTTGGGGCCGAATCCTCTAGCATGGAGCAGAGACAATAGAAATCCCACCCCACACAGTCGAAGGCTTTGCTGAAGTCAATCTTAATGATGCAGGACTCTAGCTTATTTGAGAAACACTGGTGAATCATCTCGTGTCCAAGGATAATAGAGTCAATAGTGGATTTCCCACTGTGAAATGTCGATTGAGTAGGAAGGACCAAGGGACATGAGAGGGCTTAAGCGGTTCGATAGCACTTTGGAGAATATTTTAAACAGGCTGTTGAGGAGGCTGATAAGCCTGAAGTCGGATGCTTGGGTAGGAGAGAGGGTTTTAGGAATGAGAGATATGAGAGAGTGATTAAAGATGTGGAGGTGAGAACTATCGTAGAAGAGATGGGAGAAGAAGGCTGGAATGTTTGTTTTCAGCAGATCCCAGAAAGATTGGAAAAAGTGGATGGAAAATCCGTCTTGGCCCGGGGCTTTATCTGGATGGAGGCCAAATATAGCAGCCCTGATCTCTGGTTCGGTGAAAGGAAGCTCCAAGAAGTGAAGGGAAGGGTGCTGATGGGGATAGAGATGGTCCCAATCAAGCTTAAAGGGGGAAGGTGTTGATGGTTTGAAGTGATTGGAAAAATGATGATGGAAGACCCTTTGTTTATCTAGCTCAGAGGAGATGATGGAATTATTGACGGTTAGGTGGGGGATAAAGTTCTTTCTTCTGTGGTAGGAAGCAATCTTGTGGAAGTAAGATGTGTTAGAGTCTCCTTCTTGAAGTCATTTGATCATGGACCTTTGCTTCCAATAAACTTCTTCTTGGAGGGCTAGGGAGGAGAGTTGGTTTTTGAGGGAAATTCTTTTTGATATTTCAAAGGGAAGAAGAGGTCTGGTTTCTTCTGAGGTGTTAAGAGATAGGATTGCATTGAGAGCTACAGATTTACTGGAGGCGATAGAACCGAAGACATTAAGTTTCCACCATTTAAGCCTACGCTTCAGAATTTTGAGTTTGAGATGAAGGGATTGAACTGGGTTACCCTCACATGAGAAGCTGATCCAACATGAAGTAACGAATGATGCAAAAGAGGGATGGGAGAACCAAGATATATCCAGTCTGAAGGGAGGGCTGGGGGGAGGGCAGGAGGTGTCAAGAATGATGAACTCATGATCGGAACATGAAGAAGGGTAACAAAATTGGATGATGTTAGGGAATTTGGATTCAAAGTCTGGGGAAATTAGAAATCTGTCCAATCTAGCCATGGATGGGGAAGATCTCATGTTGGACCAAGTGAAGAGTTTACCGTTGAGAGGAAGGTCGATGAGGTTGAGGGAGTTGATGAGTTGTTGGAAGATTGAAATATCTGATAACGAGGAAAGTCTACCGCTTCTCTCCTTAGCAGATGAGGTAACATTGAAGTCTCCAAAGAGGGACCAAGGAAGGGGAAACATCATTATGATTCTACGGATCTCCCACTAACAAACTTCTCTATCTGCCTTGTCGATGGGGGTGTAAACAGATGACGCAAGAAAAGTCTAGTTGAGAACTTTGTGACGGAGGACAGCAAAGACAGAGAAGATTCCAGTATAGGAATCAAGACATTCAAACAGGGAGTCATTCCACCCCAGGAGGACACCTCCTCTAGATTCTATGGCATCCAATTGTAGCCATGAAGAGATTCTGGAACCGCCTATACTCTTGAGGACAAAGGGTCTGGTAGAGCGGAGTTTGGATTCTTAAATTTAGCTTCTCTAACCATTAAACCAAAACTTCGAAGTTATGATGAGGATCGAGGATTATAGTTTTATATTAATTCTAACATGCCTCCGCAGGTTGAACACCCTTTTTTATGGGCTAAAATCTGGACTCGTGCAGCAGTGTCAATTTTTAGAAAATCCCATTAAAATTCGTGACCGGTGGAATTTAAACCTGGGTTGCTCTGATACCATCTTAAATTTAGCTCTCTAACCATTAAACCAAAACTCCAAAGTTATGGTGAGGGTCGAGGATTATAGTTTTATATTAATTCTAACATAAATTATAAGGACTCAAGATCCACACATATAATTATACAAATCATTCATTTCTAAATGGCAAAAGAAGTTGTAGGAGAAGATGAATGCTGGCTTTCAGTGCCTTTAGATAGAACAAAGATTATGAGTGGCAATGAAAATGTACATGCTATTTCCTAAAGTACGAATTATTCCTTGAAGATTTAATTTGCTCTTTAAAATACATAATATTCATTATATTAATCTTTTATTTTTCAGTATCATCTAGAGTAAACTTTGATCAAATGCTCCTCACATTTGTTAGTTTTTCTTTAGTAGAAATCAAATAGAATAAACTCTAAATTCCTACAGAAGAATGTAAAAGAAAAGCATAATAACTTAAAAAGACTTTGGAATCTTAATAAAAAGACACGGGAAACAATAAAACGATTCACAGAAAATATGAAAGAATAGCATAACAACTAATAAAGGGTTTTCTGAAAAAGCAAGGCTTAGTTTTTTGAATTTGTAATAAATAAATAAATAAATGGTAAAAATGTCATGTAATAACCCTCAACTTTTTGGCCCACTATGCGATAACCTCCATGTAACGATGCTAATAGATAGTAATCTGTTGTTCAAAAAATATATATGTTATCATATTTAATTACTTTTTGTACTCTCTTTTCCAAATTTCTGGCTCCTTAGACCATCTCCAACGTAGCGGTATTTTGATGCAAAAAGTGGTTTTGCCGCTGCGTGTGAGCTCCAACCCAGCCCCATTTTTTGCTGCATTTTAGCGGTGATGAAAAGCGTGACGTCATATTTGGCGTCGCATTATTCATCACCGCATTACTCTTTTTTTTAATTTTTTATCTTTACCTCATACTTTTATGTATTTATAATTTGACCCCAATTGTTTTATTAAATGTATAAAACAACCCTAATAATATTTAAATTTTATAATTTTACCCCAATTGTATAATTTGGACAAAATAAATTATTTTTTAAAAATAAAAATAATGCTAAAATTTAAAAGACATTATTATTAATTATAATATTAAAATCTGACATTATAAGTAAAGTCCCATGAAATATAAAGAGCAATCCTAATACATAATTCAAATATAAATTACATATCTGAAATACATAACATATAAAAACTGACACACATAATATAAAACTTCATTAAAATAAAACATAAAATACAAACTAAACATGGAACCTTACATAAGATGGACAAGCAACTCTCAATAATCTGGTAGATCGGGGCCAGAGTGTCCAATATCATTAAAATAATTACCAAAATTAGAAGCAGACCCTTGTTCTTGTTGATTTTTTTGTATTATTTTAATCTGTTGAGCTCGAACGTACTCACACACGTTTGGATCAGTAATGGAATTCAAATCTTTCATTATAATTTTCCATTCATCTCTATCTTTTTTCATGGCTATCTTTTCTCGTTTGATATCAAATGCTACTTATCTGTCCAAGCTGGCCTTGTCTAACCTGTCTATAAGTCGGTTGTTGGAGGTCTCGATGGAGTCCACTACACTTGACTCATGATCATCATTTTTCCTTTTCAATTTGTCTTTTTTTACCCCAATAGGTCGTTCAGATAGAGTAGATGATGACAGTCCAGGAGATGTTGATATAGGAGATTCCAGAGTGGGATTATCTGATTGTGACAAGTCGAAGTTTCACACTTTGGGGTTGTCTTTGACCAACTTGTCTTACTGTGGGGACATCGTCTTTAAATTTTTCGAAATTTTTAACCATATTCCAGACATGATCAAATTTGAAACCTTTTTTGTACTTTGGTTCTTGCATAAATAACATCTTTGCTCGAACTTACTACAAATTATAGTGAACATCAAGTTATGTATTTCAACAGTAATAATAAATTTCAAACGATAATTAATAGAATACTTACAATATCTTCATCTGAAGCACCACTTGGATTCAGATTCTCTACTTGTCTCAAGCACGCATTCAATTTCCTTACTTTATTACTTATGATTTCTATTCGAGAACGAATTGGTCGGCTCGTACGCACCTCAAAATGCTGATCTCGAAGTTCATTGTATTTGTCCTCCACACAAGACCAAAATGCATCTCAAGACTAGTTTCTACTGATAATAGGGTCTTAAGAAATATCCAAGATTACTTGACAAAGGAGTACATCTTCAGTAACTGTGTATCCAGATGATCAAACAGACATTTTTTTTTGTAAAAAGCTGTTGGTTTGGAGATTATAAATACTTTGAAGAAATACTTCGAATTGGGTGGTTTGAAGTAGAATTCGTGAATGTTATTTATAGCCAATCCAAATTTGTTTTTTTTTGTTTGAATTTGAATTTGAATTTGTCGGTGGTCAACATTTGAAATTGAATCGTCGTGTACAAACTGATCAGCTTTACACATTGTCCAACGTTGTCGGTGGGAATCATTTTTTGAAATCAGGTCAGCTTGACACATTGTCCAACGTATACACAGCTCAGCTTTCCTTGAATTGTGTGAAAGCTTTATACGAGTGGGAATCATTTTTTAAAATCAGGTCAGCTTTACACATTGTCCAACGTATACACAACTCAGCTTTTCTTGCATTGTGTGAAAGCTTTATACGAGTGGGAATCATTTTCTAAAATCAGGTCAGCTTGACACATTGTCCAACGTATACACAGCTCAGCTTTCCTTAAATTGTGTGAAAGCTTTATACGAGTGGGAATTATTTTTTAAAATCAGCTTAGCTTTACACATTGTCCAATGTATACAGCTATTTAAATTTGAATTTTGTGACAAATTGATAACAGCTGGAAAGCATTTCCTAAAATCAGCTTTACTTTACACATTGTTCAATGTATACAGCTAAGCAAAGTTTTATAAATAGCATAATAGATTAGGTACATCCACACAATTTGTCGTTATTGTGTTAAAATTATTATTCTCCATTTCTGCATACTTCTGTCATTCTTTTCTTACTTCAAAAATAAATTTTGATGCTGGAGGTTCATCATATTTATCATCATCTTCATCTTCGGATGATGATAATTTTCTGTCCAATATCATTGTAGAGATTGATAAAACCGAAGAAGTAATTTGTGAGTACATCAACAACAACACGATCATCGCTAACAAATCAAGGATAAAGATGCCCATATTGCGCTTCGTAATGCATTGATAGATCATTTATGGGAGCTATACACTATTTCAGATAGTTA
This sequence comes from Asparagus officinalis, assembly GCF_001876935.1. Lineage (NCBI taxonomy): Eukaryota > Viridiplantae > Streptophyta > Magnoliopsida > Asparagales > Asparagaceae > Asparagus > Asparagus officinalis. The sequence goes on from NC_033800.1 coordinate 115,144,284, forward strand.
AGTGCATATTAAATTTGTAATTTTACATTGTTGTTAATATTTAATTATTTTATTGTATTTTATTTTCTGTTGTGTTCTTAAATGTAATATTTTGGCAATATGAATAATAAAAATATAATATTTTAGCAATCAAGTTATTTTAATTAATAAAATAATATTTTATTGTTTTATTAGTTTAATTTTTTAAATAATAAATTATTTTGTTTGAAAATATGTGAAAAAAATAAAATTTGATACGTGGGGTTAATTGTTGAAATAGTTAAAAATATAGGAAAAAAATAATAATATAAAAGTAGATAAAAAAGAATATACTGAGAATATTCTTTTTAGTGCAAAAAATGATACAATGGGTTGGAGATGAATTACTGTTAGATGTGATTTTTGCACCGTTTTGGTGCGATGGGTTGGAGGCTCTTAGCTGCATGCCACCTGACAAGAACTTAACAAAAATGATGAAAATAACCTTTCAGTCCAAAAATAATAATCATCCTCTCCTTTTTAATAAAAGAGTGTTTTTACACGTTATGAAGGAATTTTTATCTTTTCTCTCACGTATGTGTTTGCCGCACATCTTAGAGTTAATGGTGTTATACTTGGAAATTAAATGAGAAACTTTTAAATGAGATTTAGTGGAATAAAAAACTAAGAGTTTTAAGTGCAACACCCCCTAAAGTTCAAGGGGTTTTCTGAAATTAACCCTTAATTTTAAAAAGAAAAAGCGAAGGAAATTGGTGTAGTTTGAACAGGGAAAAAGAGGAAATGGCAAAGATTGGAATTTCTTAATTTATAAATATGCGACGAATATAAGGACGGTGCGGTCAAGTCTGACCTCTTTAAAAGGTTTTACACCCAACAAAATTAAGGAAAGAAAAAATGGGAACATAAACCAATGATCAGAAGCTATTTTTTATTTTATTTTATTTTATATTTCCTTTCCTTTTTCTTATTGTTCATATAAAACTCTGTAGTACTGAACTAATTCTTTACAGGAAACTATTGGTTAGAAAGTCATGAATTTATTTAAGTTCAAGTTGGGGACTTATAATGGGGTTGACATCTGGACTAATAGGGCAGTATATTCTTATATCCTCTTTAGAATTTTGTAGTTCGTAAAATACGAATGTTGATAACTCTGATACCATGTCAAAATCATTATATCAAAAGTCCAAAGTTGTAGTGAAAATTGATGGTTATGACTTTGCCGTGGTAGGGCACCTTACGTATTCTTATCCAAATTGTGTTTAGATATTAACGATTATGCTCATCAATAATATGTGTTTAGATACTAAGCTAATATTACTTGCGCAAGAAGCTTTGCGGATGAAAAAAAGGTTGGTGACCACTATCTTCTTTTCTTGTGCATAGTGTTTGTGCTTGATGAGAAGCCAAGGCAATTGGCCATTGTACGCCATCTCTTTTTCTTGGGTGGTGGGCCGAAGACTGTAGGGTTCCTTCTTCTCCGGCGCCATATATTCTCCTTTTTCTTCTTTTAGCTTTTCTATTAAATTGTTCAAGTGGAGATGGGGTACGTTGTTTGATTTTGTTAATGGAGTTCAAGTGGATATTGGACATGGTCAACTACTCCTTTAACTGAGGACTGATTTTTTTTTTTTTTTGGGATTTCTTTAGATGATCCCCTTATAGTAGATCATATTGAGAGGATATCAAACATATGACATGTTCCACACTATCACTTTTGAATCATTAAAAGTACTATAAGTAGTGGTGCAATTAATGTATTGCATCAGTACAATCACCAATGTTGTACCAATGCAATCAGAATATTGTATCGATATTGTATCAGTGCAATCGGAATATTATATTAAAACATATTTCACGTTTTCCTTCCTCTCTATGTCATTCTCTAGATAAGACGCTTTACATGCAGGATCCTTTTAGAATCGATAAATATATGAATGTCTTAATGAGCAATTTATCATGCTAACTAAATTGACATTTTTTTAAATCAGTTAGGTGCTACTTAATCATCCTTGAGGTCTAGCCGAGTAGATGGGTAAAGTATTGGGAATGTACTCTGAAAAATCTTGCACTCCATTTTCAATATACACTTCTAGTACAAGGGCAAAGGAACGAAACAAGACTAGTTATTTGGATGCAAACGGGTCCCAGACCCAATCCATATTAGATTGCGGGTCTGGAACCGTTCAAAGCCCCCAACCTTGGGACGGTCTTGGGTCAGTTTCATACTGGCTTCTGTTCTACTTTATCCATAAATCATTCTAAAACCTCCTGCATTAAACCTCACTAGTAAACTTCTATTACCTACCACCAAAAATTGTTCTCGTATGCAAAATACACAGCCACATGATATTGATTGTAACACA
>NC_033800.1:115146638-115194771 GCF_001876935.1 Asparagus officinalis
AGCTAAGAGAGGTGGAGAAAGTACAAGATTGCAGAAAGTGGAAAAATGCCCAACCTTTGTTGGACCGAGATCTAGTAGTCAACTGGCCTTTCCCGATCAGTCCATACATGGTAGTATGGTTCAAAACAAACTGTGACACACTGACGTTGCAAGAACGTTTGAAATCCTTTCATCTGCGGTTTTAGTGAAAAAAAAAATCAAAAATTTTGGTTTAAAACTTTCATTATTATATATGTAATACATAACGACTATGATTTATCTTTCATCTATACTACTATAAAAAGAAGATTGAGGTGTTAAAACTTTTAATTTCCTCTTTTGCTCGCTTAGATTTTGATAAATTCTAAGAATGTCATTATCTCTAATTAATTTTTTATTAAATAAAAATAATCACTTATTAATTATGCACCTCCTCATCTTCCTAAATGATTATAGTTATCAATAACATTATAACTATTAATTGTTTAATAATAATATAATATTGTTGTAAATATAAATACAATGAATGTGGACATTACTAGAAGAAGTCTCTTCACCTACTTGTGACTTTTAGTATTCTCTTCCACATCTATATAATGTAATCCATGGAAGACAAAATGTATTGAGGAGAAATGAAGATGAATAAAATGAGATGATCACTTTCTCCCTATCTCTTTTCTTGTTTATTTACTTTTATATTTCATGTTCGATTCTTACTTTTGATATGTGATGTATGTAGATACAACAACAAGATTACAACACGTTATCAGCACGAGTGGCTCTAGCCGGTTCGTGATCATCGGTTCATAGCAATAGATTTTTAGGTGTACATCTTCTACAAGTATGATATGCAATTCTTTGGTGGCCCCAAACTGGAGCTCTATTCGTAGCCATTCCAAGGTGATGGACTGTAGGCTTAGGTTATGCATGGGATTTATTCGATAGCCATGATTGGAGCTTTGAATAAATTCTTACATTGGAATGTTAAAGTTCGGTTTTCGTTGAAACCTTAAATTGCAGACTTTGTTTTGTATATTTGATGATATTATGCCTTCACTGATTTATTCTCCCAATGATAGTTCTATTCTTGCGTATAATTCATTTATCACATATTTAGTTGTGTTTTATTAACTATGAATCCTTTTTGAATTGTTGCTTTCTTAAATTGTTTTTTAAATTACTAGTATGGAGGACAAGTGCGTTGCACGTGCCTGCTCTATTCAGTTGTTGTACACTAAAATTTCTATTAGTCTAATTGCTAAATCTACTCTTAGTTTGAAGGTTTAATTTCAAAATAACTTAAAAATTGGAGATCCTAATAGCACTTTCAATAATTTAGGGGATTAATTTAAAAATAACATAAGATGTAGGGGACCAAATAGCAATTTAATTGATTTAATGGGACTAGTGTCAAAAAAAAAAAAACTTTCTGTTTATTTGGTGGCTTATTTTTACTTTGGTACCCAAAACTTTGGCACCTTTTCACTTTGAAGTGTTAGGTGTTTATTTAACACTTTGGTACCCCAAAAATTCGATCTGATTTTACTTTGATACTTCAAAGTTTCAGGCACATTTAACTTTCATACCTTGTCCAAAGTCTATTAGATTTTTTTGTTAAATTTATATCACGAATTTATTATCCAAAGTCTATTAGATCTAACATGTAGTGTCCACATCTTTATAATTTAACATGGGCCATAATCATTAATTTCCTTTTTTGAAATCATACATTGGATTTTTCTACATGTCCATTGTGTCAGACCCTAGAGGGGGGTGATTAGGGTCTTATGCTAATCTAATCCGATTAAATGCCAATTAAAACTAATTAATGAGTTATCCTAGTAAATATGAAATACCACAAGATATATGAACTAGGATAAGCAATATGAACAAATGAATATATCCTATCAATGAGATATTACAAGTATATGAGGCAAGGATATATGAACTAACACAAGGGTAAAATAAACAATCTACACAAGTGATAGGGTAATATGATGAGCAATACACAAAGGCGATATAAGATATGAAAAACGAGAATAAGAACGCCAATGCAATCACAAACAAAACGATATGTTTACGAGGTTCGGTCCCCACGACCTACGTCCCCGCTCCTCACCTCGAGGAGATCTCCACTATCACAATCGGGTTTTCTACGTTCACCCGAATAACGTTTACACCTCACACTCGGTTTTCTAGCTAACCGAAAACTTTACAATCGACACTCTTGCAAACACACTCTATACCCTCACAAGTGTTGGACCTAGCCGTGTCTCCCTCAAGTGCTCGGTTACAACCTCTCTCTAGGCCCGTCAACCGACGCCACTCCTCTTGGGACGATCCCCGACTCTCACCACACACTCCTCTCGGTGTACAAGTGTATTACAAAGTGTTTAACACAATTAGGCTCACAAATACAGTTTTGTTCTCTACAATAGATGAGAACACAATGTAGGCTCACACTCAATGTCACACAAACCCCACAACCCAAATTATACAATGTATTGTGGACATTACTAGAAGAAGACTCTTCACCTACTTGTGACTTTTAGTATTCTCTTCCACATCTATATAATGTAATCCATGGAAGACAAAATGTATTGAGGAGAAATGAAGATGAATAAAATGAGATGATCACTTTCTCCCTATCTCTTCTCTTGTCTATTTATTTACTCTTACATTTCATGTTTGATTCTTACTTTTGATATGTGATGTATGTAGATACAACAACGAGATTACAACACGTTATCAGCACGAGTGGCTCTAGCCGGTTCGTGATCATCGGTTCATAGCAATAGATTTTTAGGTGTACATCTTCTACAAGTATGATATGCAATTCTTTGGTGGCCCCAAACCGGAGCTCTATTCGTAGCCATTCCAAGGTGATACGTGACAAGGTCAGCTATATGACTTCTTCTTAGTTAGTGTATTTTAAATATATGAAGGTTGATTTTTGCCATACAAAATATGAAATTGGACTTTTAAATTATTGATTCGGACGCATGCTAGCTCTTTGTGAACATTTAACTGTGTTTATAGTTCTCTGGAAGAAACTTTACTGTAAAATTAAACATTGAAAGTCTAAGGTTCGAGTTCAAAGCTTTGTTATCTTAAAATGCATTTGTATTAGGAGTTAAAATTTTATTTGTACATGTGTATAAGATTCAAACCTTAATTTGAATTGTGGCTACACCCTTATTATTTTGTTTACTTGGATAGCTGGGTGATGGACTGTAGGCTTAGGTTATGCATGGGATTTATTCGATAGCCATGATTGGAGCTTTGAATAAATTCTTACATTGGAATGTTAAAGTTCGGTTTTCGTTGAAACCTTAAATTGCAGACTTTGTTTTGTATATTTGATGATATTATGCCTTCACTGATTTATTCTCCCAATGATAGTTCTATTCTTGCGTATAATTCATTTATCACATATTTAGTTGTGTTTTATTAACTATGAATCCTTTTTGAATTGTTGCTTTCTTAAATTGTTTTTTAAATTACTAGTATGGAGGACAAGTGCGTTGCACGTGCCTGCTCTATTCAGTTGTTGTACACTAAAATTTCTATTAGTCTAATTGCTAAATCTACTCTTAGTTTGAAGGTTTAATATATATACATATAAGCATGAAACAAAATAGTATTTTCCAATTCTATGCATTTGTTTCATATATAAACTTGAAAACTATAAAACCAAAAACATATGTATATATATATATGTATCACTATATATATATATATATGAAAACCGATATAATGTGTGTGTATAGATATTGAGCTTAACGTATTAAACACACATAATATAAACCCTAAACTAAATTACCCAAGCTAGATCTTGATCTTCAATAAGCTCTTCTAGGTAATCTCTCGGATGAAGCTTTAACTTGGATCTTGAACTTTGAATAGCAATGCTTCACCGACATTCCGCCAACCTCCATTGGAGCTTCACACCGACATTCCGCCAACCTCCATTGGATATCATCGTTGAAGCTCTATTCCATCCATCCTCCAACTACGTTGTTTGTCTACAAAACATAGGAATGCACAAACACTAGACAAACAACATTAGTAATAAATTGTTTGTTAAACATCATCAAAACAAGAAGGCCAACACATTGATGGTCACAATCATTAATTTCCTAATAAATTAGACTTGAGATCTCGAGGAGTTTTCCTTTTATTTTTTTAAAAATTTGAATTAATGAAAGATAAGAAAGGATAGCACAAACTGGTTATGCATTTGTTTAATTTCTACTTGCTTGAGTTTGTGATGGTGATTGATCGTCCGAGCATTAAAAATTTTGTGTGGATTTTAATATCAAACTAGTTTGCCAGAAGCAAACATTTGAAAGATAACCTTTATGGAGACATTTAGAAAAAGGAGCTTGATGATTATGGTGATCTTATTAATTTCTGAATATTTCTAATTTCTCATGCACTAATCTTTCGTCCCCATGAGTAGTGCACTGTGATATATAATAGTAACTATTACTTGTCTTTGTCCTTGAACGTTAATTTTTACTGACACCCTTGTGTTTTTTGTACGATTATATCTCTTGATTCTTTAAGTATATTTGCTCAGAAGGCAAACACTTTAAATTTTCTAAGACATGAAAAATGAAATGCCTCAGTGAAAAAGTATTCAATTTTCTGGGCAATCCCTGAAGGATCGCTTTGATCTATGGAAACCAATAATCTTCCCTCAAACGCAACTAGCAGACTGAATCAGAACTTTTTGAATTTCAAATACAATGATTCAGCTTTGTACCAAATTATCTAGCAGCTGAAACTCTGTAAGCAGAACATTACAGACAATGACAAAATTTATCGAAAAATTGTTTTCTCTATTCCACGCAAATAATATTGTACTCCAGCAGCAGTACATGACCAAGAATTACACTTAGCATTCTGAATTGATATCTGCATTAGTAGTCGTAGAAAAGCACAACCAATTGATGATTAGAAATCACAATGTCAGACTAATTGGCTTACGAGTTGTGTTTGTAGCACATGCTACAATTCAGAAAATTACTTATACGCGTGGACAAGGGGGAGGCTATGAACATAGTAGGAGATCTTATCCTGTAGCCATTTTTGGATTTTAAACCCTCGACTGAATACAATTCAACAAGTAACCTTGTACTCCTACAATAGTACAACTAAAAGCATTATGAACTAATCCTTGCATTAGTAGTTGTTAAAAACACAACCAGCTGTTGTGAGAAACCATAATGCAAGTTTAATTAGTTCAGTCGTAGTGCCTGAAGCACATGTCATAATTCAAACTAATATTCATATGCTTGGACGAGGGGGAGGTAATGGATCTTATCGAGGTAGTCAAGGTAAACTATTTGGTTTCTCTATATTAGTTAAGTCCAAGGAGCATTTATTTGTTAGTGTGCTTCCTTATGTATACTTAGGTTCCTCTTCCATTGGTAATTAGGTGATGGTCATATATGCAGGTTGTTGTATGATCTATTTTGATCTAGGGGATGCTTAGGAAACACTTAGGTTGCTTTCTCTAATGATAGGTTAACTTTTGTTCCTCTTCCAAGATTTTGACTTTGTTCTTCCCTTGCCAAATATCCCTTTATCATCTTATGTGTTGCTGTGTTGATTGCCTCCAAATCTAGTCAGTGGTTGGGAAGTTTTGGATTAAAAGATAAATTATTCACCACTATGGTTACTGGCTCAAACTTATTATTTTATTGGACAATGCTATTTGGAGATGTATTATGATGTTAAACCTTACAAAAGAATCTGACTTGGGAACTTTCTCATGAAAGTTTGGATGCATTTTTAATAATTAGCTATTGTTATTTGCTTCTTACTAGTTACTTCAGCTTTCATGTTTTGTGAAATTATTGATGCGATGCTAGGCTTGACACGAGGGTGTCATTCTAGGTACCGTCATCGTAGTATGTCTCTGGTGGATAATAATGACAAGTATGGTACTAAATGGAGATCTCATATCTCGCTCACTGGATATGAAGCTAGACTCATATGGGGTTATGTTCACGTAGTTCTAGGCTTCTAGCTAAATGATTCCTTTTCTTTGTGACAATAATTTGCAGAAGAGTATGTGGTCATATGCTTAGACATGATAATGTTGAATAGGTACACATGTATAAATGAAAATCTTGTTACCTGATACCTACTGAAATTTTCCACAATGTGCTAAATATTTGGGTATTCCAATAATCGAATCAATTTTGTTTCCCATGTGCTGCCAAGTTTTTTAGTGGGGTTTGAATCTTGAAGTAGAGCTTGTATGGTTGTCAGTTGTCATTCATATTGCTGGATAAATAGCTCCTTACATCATGACTCGGTCTTGTCTTATATAATCATGATATGAGGTTCTTATGTTAAGCTTCAGAATTCACTCATCCTACAGAAGTGATATCAGATTGTTTTATATTGATCCAATTAAATGAGACTTGGTTTCACATGACATCATATATCTGTGATCTTTTGGATTATATGTGCTGCATTTTACTGCATGTTCTGACACAGTTATTTTTAATGCAAATGCCTTTTAATTTGTGTCGGATGGAAGTGGCTGTTTTTAAGTAGAAGACAAATTGAAGTGTTACTAGAAAGTTGTCTACACCAGAGTTAGATGATTTAAGTTCGAGACTAATATTGATATGGCTATCCACATTTGTTGAAATTTTGATCATTCCTAGTGAGTTTTTCGTATGTTTATCTCCATTTCTAAAGCTACTCCTTTAAGAGCAGATCTTATATTTCAATATACGAGGTACAATGCTTCAATCGTCAAATTTCAGTGTAAAAAAGATAGATCAGGTATTTATACAATTACTTAGAACATCATTCAAGCGCACGAAGCTTGTAACTTTGGAATAGAATAGCTACATTTTTTTTCTCTGCTCTCGGAGCACTTATTATTTCCCCCCCTTCTGCAGCGGCCTTATGTAGTGTATCCTCCTGAGGGTCCTAAACCCCCATCGCCAGAGGAACTCCGGGAAATGGCCAGAGAGTTGGCTCGCAAGAACAATGCTCGTTGATCCGATTATGTCGCTATTATGTGGTAACATGCAACTCCTTGTGCTGCGAGGCTTGAAAATGATACCAGTATCCTATGCCTTCCGAGAAATGGCTTCTGCTGCTTATATTTAATATAAATACTTAAGCTCCGTCACTTTTTTTCCTTGCGTTGTTGTTTGTATGGGAGATCGTATCTTCCTGTGGGAACATCTACTTCCAAAATAAGTTGCACCTTAATGCAAAGGGCAAGGGGCAAAAATCTTTGAAGCCTTGTGTGTGAGTACAGCTGAAGCTCATTGAGATTGTAATAGGAGATGTTTTGTGTACAATAATGACTATTTAATAGAGGGCTTATTTGATATCTTGTTTTGAACTTGTTAAACTCGAGATTAAACCGTAAGCAGAACCAGTGTCGTAATAGAGGGCGAAGCGCATTATGCATATAATCCACAAGGTCGACCGTGTCAAAAATCCGAGGCAGAACGAGATGAAATTTAAGAATTTATCTAACTTCCTATATAAGAAATATCTATAATAATAAAAATTCATGTTTTCGCCTCACGGAGAGCTATTTGCGTTTGAATCCTAGCTTTTGCTCCTGCCAGTCCTGGGCAATGAACTATAGACACGGTTATGGAGCACAAATGCAAGGGAGGCGCTACAATCATACCCCAACCACACTCCTTTCTCGTTACAGTGCACTGGGGCCTATATGAGAATTTTTTTAAAATTCTCATGTGGGTCCCAGAGTACTGCAGCGAGAGAGGAGTATGGTTGGAGGTGTGCCTCAGCACTTTCCCAAATGCAAATAGAGGACATCGTATCTTGTCACAGGTACAATATGTTCGGTTTACAGCCCAAAAGACTCATCTTTGGACTACAGCCGTCAGTCAACATGGGCTTCTCACTTGTTTTGGATTACAGCCGTCAGTCATGTGGGCGTCTCACTTCTTTCTAACGGGCTGGATCTGATGGTTTGACCTTACCATTGTGATCATGGAGCGCGCGTTCGATTTCGCTTCATTAACACTAAGGCCTCCTTTAGCCCGCTTGATTGGAATCATGTAAAAATAGAATGAATATAGGAATGAAATTGTTGTAAATATAAATACAATGAATGTGGACATTACTAGAAGAAGTCTCTTCACCTACTTGTGACTTTTAGTATTCTCTTCCACATTTATATAATGTAATCCATGGAAGACAAAATGTATTGAGGAGAAATGAAGATGAATAAAATGAGATGATCACTTTCTCCCTATCTCTTTTCTTGTTTATTTACTTTTACATTTCATGTTCGATTCTTACTTTTGATATGTGATGTATGTAGATACAACAACGAGATTACAACAAATATAATAATTTATAAAATAAGTATACACAATTATTAATAGTAACCAATTAAATTATTATTATTATAATTATTTATGAATTATAATAAAATAATTAAAATAATAGTATACATAAAATAATATATTACTAAATACTATTAAGAATTATACTATAATCCAATGAGTAATAAAATAAATAGAATAGATATTTAATATCATAAATAGTGTAACTATTTTAATAATATCACATAAATTATAAATTACTCTATTTATTTACTATTATATTATTAAATAAATTAAATAAATAATTTAATATTATTTTTAGAACATTTTATTAAATATTATTACACGATACTGAATAATCTGTACTTAGTAATGATTGAAAACTAAACTTTTTACCAATTTTTTTAATATTAATAATAGTACTATTAATTTTAAATGACAGTATAATAAAAATTTATAAGGTATTTATAGTAGTAAATTATTTAATAGAATATTAAAAAAATTAAATTAGATAAACATGTTATAGTATATAGATAGTATAATTATGTTAAATAGTATTACTTGATCTAAGAATTATAATATTAAATAAGGTACGTTATATTAAACTCCTATGAACTTTCAGCATTTTGCAGTAAATAGACTCTATGAAGTTTCAAAATCCTCTAATAACTTTTACAGAAAGCTCCCAATATCTTTTAGATAAATTATGCCGAATCCCCAATAACTTTAAAAATGCCTTTTTATGGCATTTTCTAGCTGTAATTTATAGGGTTATATGTTAGAAAGTTATTGGAGGTTTTCTTTGAAATTGAAGAGTTATTAGGGCTTTAATGTGATTTTAAAAGTTCGTAGGGGCTGAAAGTTCATAAGGGTTTTGTGTAGTTTACCCTATTAAATAATTATGATGGGTAGTAACTATCGTAATATGTTGCTGGTATTAAGTGTAACTCTTTAGGGGTTGTTAGTCAATTGGGACATTTTCACGTAAAATGGGATAATTTTTAAAGTTGAATAATTTTACGCTAGTGGGATATTTTAATAGGATAAATAGGAATAATTTTGTGAAGCGGGATATTTTGATAAAATAACGTTTGGATAAATTTTAATAATTATGAAATATATATTTATGCATTTTAAAGATATAAATACTATTTATATATTTTAAACTTACTATTATTGATTGATAATTGCTTATAAGAATGTTCTTTACTATTAAACAACTTTTAGTTAGACTATTAGATATTAACAATTATTATTATAATGATGGTCTAATGATGGTGATAACCATAATAGGAAAGAAGTAAAGAAGTAAAGAAAAAAAAATAAATATAAAAAATAAAAAATAACAAAATAAATATGAGTTCTAGTTTTTACCACCTAGTTCTAAGCTAAAACTTGGAATAATTTGAGAGACTAGAACTCTCATTTTTATATAGAAAAATAAAAAAAAGTGGGATAATTTTGTACCATTATCCAAATTCTAATTTTGTTAGAGTTCTACTTGACTAACACTGTAAAATTTTGTTCTAGTTTTAGTTCTATGTGACTAACACGTTAAAAATTTATCCTACAGATTATCTCTGTTCTAATTTTAAGTTCTAGGTGACTAACCCCCCCTCATCTAGAACTTAAAACTGGAACTGAGATAATTTATGGGATAAATTTTTAAGGTGTTAGTCACATAGAAATAGGAAATGAGATTTTTTTTATAGTGTTAGTCAAGTAAAACTTTTGTAGAACTAGAACTGTATTATTTTTTTGGTGCGTTAGTCAAGTAGAATTCTACTAGAATTAGAATTGAGATAATTGGTCATAATTATCCCACAAATTATACTACCTATATATATAACCATAAGTTCTCCTCTCTTAAATTATCCCACCCATTGGAAAGAATATAATTGGGAAAAAAAGTGAAACGCCGCCACCTTCCCACTTGGTTAGTTTCTCCGCCTAGAAAATTTCTCTGCTATGAAGTCAATCATCCGTTCATTTTTCTGTCTTTACTTTGGTTTTTTGATGATTAGATCTTTTATTATTATTATCTTTAAGATGTATTACTTTATTGATAGCTTTTTGATGTTAAATTACTTTATTATTATTTGTTTGATCTAAGTTTTCTCTCCACAACAGTGGTTTAGGTTAAGAATATAGTGTTGGTGGGTTAGTGCTAAAGATATGCGGGCTATTTATGTTTTTTTATAAGTTAGAAAGCAACTTTGCGATCACATTGATGATTAGATGTTGAATGGTTAATGGTGATATCTATTATTATTAAATCGGCTCAGTAAATTAATTGAGATATTTATAGTTCATCTGTCGATCATCTGTTTAGCGGCCATGGATGATTCTTGTGTATATTTTATTTATTTACTGATTTGGTTTCAGCGATCATGATGAGATTGGTCCAAAGGGTTAATGGCTGAAAAATGCTTATTTTTCTTTCTTTATGATGTTATGAGATTTGAACTTCGACATTTATGATCCTTCGCTAGAATCTCCACTAAATGTTGCTGATGCAGACGATGACTACGATAAAGAAGACGAGTTACAGACTCAACGAGTAGCTGTAGGAGCTTGGAGAAATTCTATGACAGATACCATGTGGGATGATAGAAACCATGTGGGATGATGGAAGTCGAGTCACTCTAGGGATTTAGATTTTTATTTATTTGTAAATTATTTTATTATTTGAGATGAATAGTGATGCTTTATTGTATTATATTTTATAGTTATTACTAGAATTTGCTTATCAATATTATATTATTTTTAGTATATAATTATTAACAATAGTAATTTATACCCACCATTACCCCCACCAAATTATCCTACCAAATTATGCAACTTTATAATATTTGTTAGGAATCTTAACCCCAAGATTAGTTTGTTTTGATGATAACAAATATTATATGTTGTGTGTATTGTGTGCTAACATTTGTTTTGCAGTATCAGAGCTATATCAATAATTATATTCAAAGAGATACTCAAGACATAGATGAGTTCAAGGCAAAATAAAGCAAAGAAGAAGATATACTTTATTATCAAAATATAATTTTATATTTTCTTTGCTTAGAAATTTGTACAAGCCTTGATCACTCACACACATGCACACACATAATGTTAGAACACACTAACACATGCTTAGTGTGTTGGTTAACAATAAAAATCCCCTATGTTAGCCATTAGAGTTTATAGATATTGAGTGAGTCTAAAAACATTTCATTTACACCCCTTAGCATTTAAAATCTGGAAAAACTTAAAAGACCAAAGTTGTAGGTCTCTTCAAGAGCTTTCCAAGAAATCTTAAATCACCTCATTCCGATATCGGATGAGAAAGTTACAGTCAAAATACTAAACAGAAAAATTCCAGAATCTGAGTTTACAGTGTAGTCGACTACTATGCCTTGTAGTCGACTACTAAGTAATTTTCCGACTTCACAGAGTCTGTTTAGACTCAGTGTAGTCGACTACTATGACTTGTAGTCGACTACTATGACTTGTAGTCGACTACAGATGCAGTTTTTTTAGATTTCAGGTTTTAAATAAGTGACTGTTTATAGCCGTTTTGTGGACGTTAATTGGGTTTAAAATTATGTCATTTCAGAGGCTATAAATAGGTTTAAACATCAGAAAACAACAACTAAGTTTTGCACTTACAAGATCAAACATTTTGTGAATTCGGTCTCTACAATGTTCCAAAGGTCGTAGCCAAGAGATTGGAGGTAGATCTTCATCCGACACTTCCAATAGTTGTAGTTCGTGCCATCAAATAGAGGTAGTCGCTGTGTGGAATATCCCTCTTTGAATTGTGATGTATTTATTGATGCCATCTTTCACCTTGCTCTGAATTGCAAGTTTCAGGTTTTACAACAGAAAGATGTAGGATCTGAAATAGATACACTATAACACTAGAAGAGGGGTGAATAGTGTTCTTTTAAAATATATGCAAAGTAGATTATAAATTGCAAAGAAAAATGGCAATCTCAGAAATTCACAATCACAAACACAAAGTTTTATACTGGTTCCACCAATCCGGTGTACATCTAGTCCCCAAGCAAATCCCGCTTGAGATTTCCACTATGATTTTGAAACCTTACAAAATCAAAAGCAAACCTGACCAATTTACAAGACAATGCAAATTGTAACAACAATTGACAAGACCATGCCAATTGCCACCCAATCTCTAAACCAAGAGATCAACCCTCTCAAACCTGAGAGAAATCCTTTTTGAAGCAAGAACACAATTGATCCTATAAGCCTTGAATGTGTAGTGAAGTGCTGCAGTGGCTTAGGATTCTTTTAACTCTCTGAATATTGCCTATACAATCTCTAAGAATGATTGAAACCAAGGCAATATCAGAAACTCTCTTTTTCTAAACACTTAGCATGAAAATCTGGAAAATTAGAGAGTGAATATGCACAAAATGTTTGATCTTGCAAGTGCAAAACTTAGTTGTTGTTTTCTGATGTTTAAACCTATTTATAGCCTCTGAAATGACATAATTTTAAACCCAATTAACGTCCACAAAACGGCTATAAACAGTCACTTATTTTAAACCTGAAATCTGGAAAAACTGCTTTTGTAGTCGACTACAAGTCATAGTAGTCGACTACACTGAGTCTAAACAGACTCTGTGAAGTCAGAAAATTGCTTAGTAGTCGACTACAAGGCATAGTAGTCGAACTTTCTCATCCGATATCGGAATGAGGTGATTTAAGATTTTTTGGAAAGCTCTTGAAGAGACCTACAACTTTGGTCTTTTAAGTTTTTCCAGATTTTAATTGCTAAGGGGTGTAAATAAAATGTTTTAAGACTCACTCAATATCTATAAACTCTAATGGCTAACATAGGGGATTTTTATTGTTAACCAACACACTAAGCATCTGTTAGTGTGTTCTAACATTATGTGTGTGCATGTGTGTGAGTGATCAAGA
The DNA here is from genome assembly GCF_001876935.1 of Asparagus officinalis. Taxonomy (NCBI): domain Eukaryota; kingdom Viridiplantae; phylum Streptophyta; class Magnoliopsida; order Asparagales; family Asparagaceae; genus Asparagus; species Asparagus officinalis. Next base: position 115,159,892 of record NC_033800.1, read on the forward strand.
CTTGTACAAATTTCTAAGCAAAGAAAATATAAAATTACATTTTGATAATAAAGTATATCTTCTTCTTTGCTTTATTTTGCCTTGAACTCATCTATGTCTTGAGTATCTCTTTGAATATAATTATTGATATAGCTCTGATACTGCAAAACAAATGTTAGCACATAATACACACAGCATATAATATTTGTTATCATCAAAACAAACTAATCTTGGGGTCAAGATTCTTAACATTCTCCCCCTTTTTGATGATGACAAATATATGTTATTAAGATATAAAAATTTTAATCCCCCTGCATGAATAAATAAAATCTTTTACTCCCCCTGCATCAAAGCATTAGTAAAAAATTTAAAATTTTCTATTATATAACTCCCCCTTTGTCATTAGCAAAAAGAAATAAACATAATTCTAATTAAAATTTTCTTTTCTCGGGTACCTTAATAAAAATATTAAGCACTTTGGTACCATTTTATATTATATCATTAATTAGGATTAGCCCTTAGGAATCCAAATACACTTGGAATTTGGTTTCCATTTATTAACATAAGTATAATTCTTTGAATTGTAAACTTCATGCATATAAGATGAAATATAATCATTCATATCATGAATATTCAAATTCTTAGGAATCCATATATACTTATTTTGTTTAGCATGAATATTCTTATTATTATTCTTCAAAACATAATCATTCTTTGTAGAATACTTAGGAACAAATCCAATGCCAAAATGATTGTTTGAAGATTTTTGAAATGAGAGAAAATTATTCAAACTCTCTTTACTTTTATTGAATTTACTAACATTCAAACATATATCATCATATTTTAATTTAATAGAAGAAATATCTTTATCTAAAACATTAATGCGATTTTTTAAATCATTGCATTCTGATTTTAGATAAACATTTTCATTAGTCAAAATATGATTTTCTTTAAGCAATGATTTATTTTCCTCTTTCAATTCAATTACTTGAGAATTAGAAATAGTAGAAGAATTAAAATCAGAAATTTCTTCAAGTAATCTTTTATTTTCACCTTTAAGAAAATTATGTGAAGCCTTTAATCTCAAAAATGTTTCATATAATTCATTGAAAGCATCTAATAATTCTTCATTATTGCATACCTCATCTTCTTGTGCCATGAAGCACATGTGAGTGGATTCCTCTTTTTGTTCTTTCATTTTGAATAACTCAAACCTGTGCACAAGAACAGATATTTTAGATTCTTTAACTTTATTTGTACCTTTGTGTGTTACCTCTAATGTATGCCAAATTTGATGGGCTGAATTGCAAGTAGACACGCGATTGAACTCGTTCTTGTCCAAAGCACAAAATAGAGCATTCATTGCTTTTGAGTCCAAATTCACTTTAGTCCTTTGAACAACTGACCATTCGGTATATGGAGTGGTTGGCTTTGTGAATTCGGTCTCTACAATGTTCCAAAGGTCGTAGCCAAGAGATTGGAGGTAGATCTTCATCCGACACTTCCAATAGTTGTAGTTCGTGCCATCAAATAGAGGTGGTCGCTGTGTGGAATATCCCTCTTTGAATTGTGATGTATTTATTGATGCCATCTTTCATCTTGCTCTGATACCAAATGTAGGGTCCTGATTTTGCTTATATATACTAAGTGTAGGATCGTGACCCATAAGAATAGAGTGCGCTCTTATAAAACTCTGCGGAAGCTTGACACTTAAATACTAGAGGGTGAGTTTGCAAAGTAGATTATAAATTACAAAGAAAGAATGACAATCTTAGAAAATGAACATCACAAACACAAGCATGTATACTGGTTCCACCTCCCCGGTGTACATCTAGTCCCCAAGCAAATCCCGCTTGAGATTTGAAACCTTACAAAATCAAAAGCAAACCTGACCAATTTGCAAGACCATGCAAATTGCAACACCAATTGACAAGACCATGCCAATTGCCACCCAATCTCTAAACCAAGAGATCAACCCTCTCAAACCCGAGAGAAATCCTTTTTGAAGCAAGAACACAATTGATCCTATAAGCCTTGAATGTGTAGTGAAGTGCTGTAGTGGCTTAGGATTCTTTTAACTCTCTGAATATTGCTTATATAATCTCTAAGAATGATTGAAACCAAGGCAATATCAGAAACTCTCTTTTTCTAAACACTTAGCATGAAAATCTGGAAAATTAGAGAGTGAATATGCACAAAATGTTTGATCTTGCAAGTGCAAAACTTAGTTGTCGTTTTCTGATGTTTAAACCTATTTATAGCCTCTGAAATGACATAATTTTAAACCCAATTAACGTCCACAAAACGGCTATAAACAGTCATCAGGACCCTACAATATTATCCATCATTATCCCACCAAATTATCCTACCAAATTATCCCACTTTAAGAATTACCCATCATTGTTCCACTAAATTATCCCAGTATCAAAATATTATCTCACTTTACCAATTATCCCAGTTCTACTTAAAAAGTTCTAGGTGACTAACCCCCCCTTAGGGAACATCGGGAAAAATCTAGCAAGATCAATGCGGCTTAGTTAGTTATAGAGTTAACAAATTTCAAGTTAGAGGGGCATATTTAGGAGAACTTGCAGATTTGGTAGACATATATAAGAACAATTATAGATTTGTCTGTCTTGTTTAAAAAAAGGTTAGCATTGAGCAATCATTATAATAAAAACCTTCAATTACAATAACTACACAATAATAATTAATTCTTATATTTTTAAAGTAATTTTATTATACAATTTTATTTATCAACACATACTTTTACTATTTAATAAAAAATTTAAAACTTAAAATATTTACGTTTACATGCAAAGCACGTGCATTATACTAGTATATATAAAACATCATACTCTACCTGCATTACATTTGTACTTATTTTATATCCTTGGAAAATCCAAGTTGTTTATAAATTTCCATTAACAATCTTGAATCGAAAGTTGAAAATTATATATGCAATTAAATGAATTTGGACCCAAACAAGGAACAATAAATCTGTTTCTTCCACTTTCTTAACGTTGAAGGTAATATGAAATTTTTTGATTCATTTGATTTAGGGAGGGTAGAAAATAAAAAGTTATCTCCTTCACTCATTAGATGTTGTTAGACTATAAATTTATAACCCGAGTTCAAATTTTACTGACTATGAATTCTAAAGTGGACTGAAAACAAAGATACATATATATTGAAACCCTATGCTTAATTCCCTGTGGGGACAAATGTATTCACTTAGTGCTACGTAATCTTAATTTCCTTCACTCATGAGAATGGAGTACAGTACTTTTTTCTATTGCAAAAAGTGTTGAGATCTTAAGTTCTACCTGGATTAAAAAAAAAGAGAGTTTATGATGCTATAAGAATTGACAGTTCATGGTAAAGACATGGAAATTCACAGGATTAGTCTCTCTATTTAGCTTAGGTAAAATTAAGAATCTTAAAATTTTGTAGGCTAAATTTCAGAAATCCCCGTCCCCCTCCCCATCCTCTCCTCCTCTCCCCCCAATCTAATAACCCCTAAGGGGGTTTTCTGATACGTTGAATGTTATAGGGAGTCATCTGGCAATAGTGCAAAGTTAGCGGGTTTTCTGAAATTTAGCCTTTTTATAACTCTTACCGTAAACATACATACCCTCAAAAAAGCCTCCCACTAATTGAATACAATTTTTGGTTGGATTTGAATGGAACTTAGCTCTCCTTTAGCTAGCACATAAAATCCCCCAGATTCCCAATTATGTGCAGCTCCTTTAGCTCAATTTTAGCACGTTCCGAAAGTCACACAGCCTCTTTGAACCTAGAGAAATTAAAGCAACCTAATCCAAATTTGAAACCCATTTCTTATTGATAGATCTCTCTTCATGGCATTTGAGAATCTTAACTCTATTTAAATGACATGAGATGATCCTGTAATAATTAGCGCAGCTTGCGTTTCTTACTTTTACGGGATTTTATTATCATAAAAAAAGGAAGTAATGAGTGACAAAAGCACTTGTTTTGGGGCTGTCATAGGTTGGCTAAAGTAAAGCAGTTTCGTGTAGCTTTTTTATTTGACTGGAAAATAGACGGCAAGATATTTGGAGGTGAATATGTAGATGATTCACTGCTTAAACATATTCTGTTATTGATGATTTATTATTGGGAAAATTTCACAAAACCCCACAAAATTAATTATAGGGCGGTTTCCACAAAAGCTCCTTGATCTTTTTGCTTTTTTCACTCATCCTCCAAAACAAATCACGCAATAACCCCTAAAACTCCAAAGAGTCTTGAATAACCTCTATAAACTTTCAACTTTTCCCACATAACTTCCCAAAAAGTCTCTTGCAATTAGAGGACTTTTATCTACCAAATATTATTTTCTTCTTGTTTTATCTGGGGCTCATCTTCTCCCCTTCTACTTTCTTTTTCGGATGTTTTGTGGAAATTATTTTAGTTTTTGGTAGGTTACTTGAGATTGTTAAGAATTATGGGGGTTTTGTGAGAAAAATTTGGGGGTTTGGTGGGAAAAACAAAGTGTAGGGGTGGTTTTGTGAGATCTTTGCCACTACAATAAATCTCTAAAATTGCCATAAGTATTGAGGGTTATAATTTTACTTAAATATGTTCATGTAGGTTGGACGTCTTTCATAAGCTAAAATATGCATTCAGCCGCAATATCTCTTCTATAAATCCACTTTAGAAATTCATGATCAATAATTATGATACTATGTCAAAAATTCCTATCAAAACATCTGTTGAAAAATTAACTAGGATTACTACTATATGAAACTAAAAACAAGCTTTTGAGACGATAGGTAACTTCTCTATATCTCTCAGTGTTTGTTTCTTCCTTATCAAAGGAAGAGGAGCAGAGAATTTTAAGAGAAGAGCAGAAGAAGAGAGATTGTTCGGCTAGTTTTTTTTTTCCCCTTTTTTCTCCCTTGAGCTGGGAAAATAGCAGAGTGCTTGCTGTGGGCACGCATGCGCAATAAGGTTTTTTGAGCATATTGTCCAATTTCCAGTTTTGAACTCTGTTGGGCTTATTTGAACGTGAGGGCTTACATTTTAACACTCTAAATTCTTTCATATTTTCCTATGTAGGACTAAAGATAACTCTCAATTTTGAAATACAACTCAAAACTCTAAACAATACAAAATTTTTAAAGGTGTAGTGAGAAAATGGGATGCAATTTTTTTTTCTTTTTTCCTTCTTTTTTAGACTGAGACATAATTAAACACTTTGAATATAGAAGTCCTAATTGTTAGCGAAATTTCAGTTCTCTCTTTTTAATCTTTTTAATCTAATATTACATTGGTTTCTTTCTTTTGTTTTTTGATGGTAATCCATGTGCATATTGAGAGGAGACGAAGGAGCATGCTATCTGGGTGATTTAAACTTGGGATTAGGACAATGTTATACTTCATATATTTATGTACATATTTATGTACTCTAAATAAGTTAGTATTACACTCATATAAAGTCCATTGGTTGGTCATCCGCCACTGTACATTTGTAACCTATTATTTCTATCTAATCACATTTATTTTTGATGATTAATTACTCACCCTAGTTATTAGATAGTCTCATCCCTGACAAGAAATTTTTTTGTATGCGCTGTCATGATAAATCCCCAGTATAAACTAAAATCAAACACATGAAAGCCCAAAAATCATCGAGAACACAAAAGCATGTTGGATATTTTTGGTCAAAACCGCTTTCCAAAAATAAGTTTTCAAACTATGTATTTATCAACTACTGATATTTTTAGAAATTCTTAGTAGCGTAGCTGAAAGTTAAAATTTTGATATCTTAAAGGTCCTGTGTTCAAGGTTTGTTTTTATTTAATTAATCTCTCATAAGTTCTCGTGGGCTGCGGGGCCATGGGCCGTGGGCTCATGAGCCTGTTTGTTGTAAAATGATATCTCGAAATTTGTATTAATTGAATTGCTTATTACAAATTAAAATCGCTTTTGCACAGAAGCAGAGAGAATTGATTCGATCTCTTCTTGTTTAACGTGGGTTCTACGGGGCGATAGGATGCTTCCCTCGATGCTCGTGTCGAGTTTGCTTCACTTTGATGATTTGAGTGAAATTACAAACAAACTTCACCGCGTGGTAGAAGTTTGGTTGGATGAGTCTGAACACCCGAGCTTGAATGTAAAAGCCGAATGCCAAAAGGCAAGAATTCGGTTCTCTTGAATGCCAAGAATTCTGATTGCCAAAAAATCCCCAAGTCCATAGCCATTCGTAGCTTTTTATAGAGATAGATGGTCGCAACTACTTCCTTAGAACGTGGGAAGTGGGCGTAACCACTTCCACAATTCGAGCAGGCGGTTTTAACCGTTCAGGAGAGCTAGGCAAGCTTGCAGGCGAGCTTAGCGAACAGACGAGGTTGGTATATGCAGGCGAATCTTATAAATTAAGCGTTCAAGCAAGTGTAACTCCTGTTGGCGAGCTTGGATCGTGCGGGCGAACCTCCTGCTTATAGACGGAGTTGGCGAGCTAAGTACTCAAGCGAGCTTAGCTAGCTTGTAGGCGAAGTTAGTGAGTTAAGCATTCAGGCAAACTTAGCTCCTTTCAAGCAAAGCTCAATGCTCAGGCGAGCTTTGCTTTGCCTGCGAAGTCAAGCTATTCAGGCGAACTTGACTTGGCTCGTGTGTGCTTGTTTGTTCAGGCGAACAAGCAAAACAAGCTTTGTTCATGTGCCCTTTAACATTGAAAGCGAACTTCAGCCTTGCAGGCAAACTTATCAAAGGTAATTTTATTTGCCCATAAAACCCCCTTAAAAGTTTTTCAGACCCAAATTGGGCTGCATGGGGTCTGAAATACTTTGAAGAAAAATGCTCACTATTCATAAATTCAGGTGAAGTGGAGGAATTTTCTGGTGAACTTGGCCATTTTGGCAAAGTTGAACTCTTCAAGCGAACTCAATGAGTTCAGACGAGCTTAGCATCATAGGTGAACTTGAGGATGCATGCAAACCAGGCAACTGCAGGCGAGGTTTGAAGGCAGTCCGCCAATCGAGATGTGTTAGGTTGCATTAAGTACGACGTAACTTGGCTTCCTCGTTTTCACACATTTGATCGGAGCCGTCGCGTCAACGGAATATTAAATCTCAGCCGTTGCTTTCGAGACTAATCCTGTCCATTCAGCTCGAAAACTCAAATCTCGACCGCTAGTTCGAATCCGAAGCGTCTCGTCATTCCGAACCAATTATTTTGAGAACTAATCGTGACCGCTCAATTCGAACAGTCGAATTTGAACCGCTTTACTCAATCAGAACCATCGTTTCGGTTGAGATTTCAAATCTCAACCGTCGATTCACTCGCCTACATATAGGTTTCGTCTCCCTTCTTGAGAATTTTCTGCACACTTGAGCTTTCCTTCGCTAGAACATTCAAACTTTCAAGCAATCTTCTCATTTCTCTGCAACTTTTTGACATGGCACCCAAGACAAAAGCTCTCGCATCGAAGGGAAAGGGGAAGGCCCTCACTTCCGCCGCCTCTGGCGTTGCTCCGCCATCTTCATGTAAGCTTTACAGACTGTGCATGGGGTTGGGAGAAGACGAACAAGTGTCGTTCATTCTTCTGGCGAGCTTCATCGATTCTGGCAAAGTTCAGCCGCTCTGGAAAACTTCGTTGTATGGCGAGGTTTGCCTATTCCGCGAACTTCGTTTGATCAGGCGACGCTCAGCTGTTTAGGTGAACTTTGCTTGTCAGGCAAGGTTTAGCTGTTCAGGCGAACTTCTCTTGTTAGGCGAAGTTTGCTGAATTAGGCGAGCTTTGTCTAGCGAAGTCCGCTGTCAGACGAGGTTCAATATGTCAGGTGAGCTTTGTTAGTTAGCTAACTTAATGAAGCTCGCCTGTACAGCATAGTTAGCCTGTCTTGAGGACTTAACGAAATTTTTGAGACCATGTCAAAGAGTTCTAATTTCTCATGTTCTTTGTTTTGTTTTGTAATGGCTTATTCTGAAGAGGTCATCCCCAAGTTCAGTGCTATTGGACATGCTAGTAGGGTAGGATTCCTTGCTCCAGCTAGGTTCCTAATTCATGAACCTATGCCAGTTTTCACTCTTGACAGTTCTACAGAACGTGAGCAAAGGATTTCGGAGGGACATTATCTCACACTTCGAAAACTTATCACAGATGCTGCCCTGACTGATTCTAAGCATAGGGAGATGAAAAAGCCCTGCTTCTTTTTTGGTGATGCGAAGGCTGATCCAACGAGTTTGCTCCTTGGTGAGAGTAGATGGCTCCGTCAATTAGGAGACACTCGTTACTTTATCCCTGCTATGCCAAGGGGATTTTCCATTGTGGAACTACGATCGCTATTAGTGCCGAGAGTGATGAACTGGGATCTGACCTCTACTCAGTACGGAGTGACCTGTGGACTCTTCACTGGCTCCAAGGCTAGTTTTAGGATTGACAGCTCGAGTAAATATGTTACAGCCCTGCACCCTGGTCTGCTACAAAGTGACCTACCAATAGGGGAGACATCGGCGGTACCTGAGACCTTCCGTCATTGCTTCTTCAATGCTGGGGGACAATTTCCGCCAAAGGACCTACGAGCCCCTATGTGGATCCACTCTGTGCCTGGTAACACACTCTGGTGGTCTCAGATCACCGAGTTTGTGCTAGAAGAGAACTCCAACTTGAAGGGCACAGAGTTGTACACCACTATCAGGGCCACACAGTTTGGCCTTAAAATTAATGCAGCGTAGTTTTAAAGCATCTTGGAACTCTACTGTCCCAAGATTGGTACATTATTTACTTTGAACGGCGAGCTGGGTTTCACACTTCATGAGATGTATGAAGTGTCAGGACTGTCAATGAGAGAGTTTCCTTATGAGGAGTACGTCCCCGGTCAAAGGGAAATTGAATATCTCTCAAACAAATTTCCCCAAATGGTGGAGACTTTCTGGGAGTTGCTTTGCCACTACCACATATGCCTACATACTATCGGGGCTGTGGATCACAGGGGTAAGAAGAAGAGGAACCAAAGGGTTAGCCATAAAAATTGGACTGACTACCTGTTCCAAAATACTAATGACAAGAGAAGGTCGATCTTGCCGTTGGATATTTGTGATCAAGTTACAGTTGAGAAGAGGATTTTTGAATGTAAATCGTTCTTGGACACCATTAACACTGATGAAGGGGGATTCAAAGCAGGGATGACTTTCCAGTCCTTCCATCATCAAGCCAAGGTCCCGATCTCAAACAAAGCTTTGTTCGCCGGATACCTGATGCTATGGCTAAAACGTTGTATGGTCCCCACACACTAGTTTGAAGCCATCCCGGTATATGTGGTGTACCTCGTAGTCCGCTTAGCTCATGGTCGATCTTATGCGCTACTTCCAGCCATAGTAGCGTGTATTCAGAACGAACTTCGCATCCTAACGACACGATTTTTTTAAAGTGTCATACGTTAAGGAGAAAGAAGGAGAAGAAGTTGCTAAAACTCCTAATCTGTGGGTCAACCTCCCATACACATACTTAATGGCGTGGTACATGTTGCACTGTAACTGCCTGATGAGCACACCGGTAGCACGTCGGGAAGGTCAACTGATTCTGTTTGTCCAATGCCTGGAGAAGTGCTCTTGGACATACAAATATATTGTTGAGATGAGAAAGGCACTGTCCTTCTTCAGCAATTACAATTTTTACTGGTGCTTCCCCTACTTCTCTGACGAAGGGTATGGTGAGTCATTTGCGGACGTGCTAACAAAGGATAATTATAGTGTATTAAACCTAGGCGACTTCCGTTGGCTCGTCAACATCCGACCGGGCTACCACATCTTCAGGATGGTCTCAATCTTCCACATGGAGCCATATTTCCCGTACTGGTTTGCCTGCCAGTTTGGGTATGATCAGCTATACGTGGGGAACCTGAACCCACAACTGAGCTATGAAGGGAGCCTAATTGATGGGGCCCGAGGCTGGTATTGGCATCGAGTAGGATGCACCGTTGCCTAATTTGTTCTGCCACCCAAGAGACCACATCTCTGGCACACGTTGACATTCTGTAAGTGGTACCGAAGCGCCAGCGTAGCACCTGAAGGATTTAACCCCTATTAATCTGGCCTGAAGGTGTTGAAACATTGTTTGGACGAGGCGACCCGTGCACCAGGGCTAAGGGAATACCAGCATTTTGAGGAGTCTTAAGAGGCTCCTTTTGAAGAAGATGCTGATCTTGAAGGGTTGTACGATTTCCCCAGGACATGTTTTCCGACCTAGTATGCCCCCGTTCAAACTGACATCGGTACAGAAGAGGAGATTGAGGAGTTGGCCAGAGTAGGCACGTTCTTGGAGAAAGTTAGGGGTGTTATTGCTGATCAGATGCAAATGCCAACATACACAATTTTTGACCACACCGTTGATTTCACAGCTCGACCAAAATGACAGCGGGAGGCAGAAGTAGGCCTATATAAAAAGGAGGTGATAAAGAAAGCTCGTCAAGAAGATGTGACGACAACTATTGAAGCGGGAGGAAGCCATGAGACTAGTGTTTCTAAGCTAACTCTTATAATTCAATCTACTTTAGAGATGGCTCCATCGACCATCCCAACCATATCAGCTCATACTCCTATGGAGATAGCTTTGCTAGCCCCTGTTATCGTGACGGAGATAGCCCTACCGACATAAGAAGTTAAGGCATTAGCCTCTGCTGTTTCTCAACAAGTTTTAATCAAATCCGCGACTCAAGTCGAATCTACAACTCAAGCCATTCAACAGATCATTTAAGAAGGTATTTATTCTTTCACTTCTCTTCTTATTATTAAGTTAACTATAATTGTCTCACATTTGTTCAAACTTAACACAGGAATGGCGGAGGCAGCTATCACTATCTTCTCTGCAGAGGGAGAAGAGGAAGAAGAGTTAATCAACTACTCCACTATCTTCTCTATAGAGGGAGAAGAGGAAGAAGAGTTAATCAACTACTCCGATGATAGCAACGCCACTGTAGATGCACTTATCGATGATTATGGTGAGAGCAAGCCAGCCTCCAACCATTCTCCTGAAGCTGAATCTGCTGTTGGGGACTTGGATGTCTCGAATCTCCCACGCGAACAAGCTTCCGATATTGCCGCCTCAATTCTAGGTATTGTGAATCGTGAACCTTTGATTTCATGGGGATTGTTTTAGTGAATATGCTAACACTTCTTTCATCGATTTTCACTACAGCTGATACAACCCCTGAGGCTGTTGGAAGATGGACTAGCCTGCTGGAGTCCATACATACAGGAGCTTCTACCTCGCCTCGCCCACACATTTCTCAACAAGTGAGCCCACGAATCGAGGCTCTAGTTCAGACTGAAGAGGCAACAATTCAGGAATAGGAGGCACCGATTCAGTCGACGACCATTGTTGCCTTTGTATCTTCAGTCCCTATTTTGGCAATTCTTGAACCCGCTGCCGAAACTCATGTCTCTTCTCCAACCGGGACTTCAATGATGGTGGCGGTGCCCTTAATTTCGGCGATGTCTACTCCGACTCTCGCCATAGTTACCACCAACGCTTTGCTCCTAGCTCCTACAACAACGCTAACCACATATGAAGCTCTACTTTCTCTGGCGGCGTGTATGTGGAAGATGGCCATAGATCAAACTATTGAGAGCTTCCAATCTTTTCTTCAGAACAACGTTAGGATAGTGTTGGATGAAGGCTGCTCCTTCGATGAATGTAAACCAGTCTTGCAAATGTATTTAGACAATTTGACTAAGTTGGTTGGTGTAGATGCAGCTTCTCCATACCAAACTCGCTTGTGGCTAGTGGAGAAAGACATTCAGGAGTTGTTCACCCTCCGCTTCGACAACTCTAATATCGTCAGCCTAGCCTCTGAAAAAGTTCAATCAACCCTAATAGAGCGACAACGCCTTTTGGAGGAGACTATGGCTGAGGAAACCCGCCTAAAAGGGGAAGTGAAGCATGCTACCACACAAGGCAAAAAAATTGAGGAAGAATGCTAAAAAGCTAACTTTGTCTTGGCAGACTTAGCTCAATCCATCACCAAGGTGAAGAAAGTCATAACAGAGGCACATGCATTCTTAGCTGAAAAAGAGCGGGCTCGTGAGCAAGTGTTGGTGAAGTTGAAGGAGCTCGAAAATCAGCAACAACAGATTCTTGGCGAGCTGGAGGATAAGGACAGGGCTCTAAAGGATGTAGGTGTTCGGCTGTCCGATGCCGTTTCACTTACTAAAGAAGATATCCACCGCCAAATCCTTTGTGTGGTTGAGAAAGAGCACACTAGGGCCATGAAAGATATTGAGGGTCGATTGAGAAGTTTCTGATTTTGTTTTGGTCAAATTTTGTAATAAAAACTTCCTATCATGAATAAATTTAGTTTTTATTAACATCTCATGAATTTTAGCTTTGTTTTCTCTATTGACTGATAGTTAGGATTTTTAGCAACCCCTTAACTATTAACATATTTAATTTTTCCTTTATCAATTACCATTTGAATTGGGCTAGCCATACTATTTCTCTCAGTATGGTGGGTTGTCGAAAAGTTTCTCTTAGGCCTAGTGCTAAGATTTCTCCTCTATCCTTAGCCATTTAAGGCATTAGGATAAGAGATGAGTGTAATTACAACGTCTAAGTTGTAATCCAGCTTGATTATGTTGTTTGAAAATGAGGCTCATCGCATGGTAGGCCTACTATTTTAGGCTACGGTTATTTTTGGGAATGACTGATAGAGGGTGATGTAATCGTTAATGAAATAATGATCTCAAATTTGAATGACGACTCATTGCTTGGTAGGTCACTATTCGGGAATAAGAGGGGTTGATAAGGCACATTGCTTGGTAGACTACTATCAACAAACAATATCATTTGCATGAATGACGGTATGGGGAGTGATCAAGTTGTATAATGACTGAGATCAGAATAGAGACACATCACACGATAGGCCACTATTTAGGAATGAGAGTGTAGACAGGAGATCATCGCTTGGTAGGCCTCTATCAACGAACAACATCATTCACAAGAATGATGATGTAGAGATAATCAAGTCGTTTAGTGACATAGGAGTATAACGATTGTGATTAGAATAGCGACACATTGCATGGTAGGTCACTATTTTTGATTGTTCTAAGGAGATAGAACATTCAGAGTGGATCAGGTATTGAATCATCGCATGGTAGATCACTATCCTGATCGGGTGACAAGTAGAGGCTCATCGCATGGTAGGCCATTACTTGACGTAATATTTTCGATAATAATAGAGGAGTTGACTATCAGAGATAATCATTAACGTGATAATTTTATGTGTGTCCGCCATCCTATTGAAGAGGAATAGCAGGAGAATTGGGAGGGCCGTAAAGAATGTTGTTGTCATCTTACCTCATGGGAGTTACATGAGTTTTAGTAGCTTTAACAATACTGGCAATTAAGCTCATCGATACTATTAAGGCCATGTATCACCGTCGCACCCGTGGTGTTTAAACCTTGGTAGCAAAACGGCTAGTATATAAAAAGTCTCTGGGTAGTACTTCTTCAGAAATTTTTCATTGTAGGGTGTAAATTTGATTTCCCAAAAACAGAGAGTTTCATTTGTATTGATAAGAAAGCTTATTACAAACTAATAATCAAATGTTTATAACAGAAGCAGAGGGAATGCCCTCTTTGTTTTGTGTGGGGACTTTAGGTGGCTATAGGACGCTTCGCTCGATGCTCGTATCGAGTCTGCTTCCCTTGGACCGTTCGATCGAGGTTGCTAGAGAGCTTCAGTACGCAGTAGAGGCTCGAGTCGATGGAGTTCGGGTCTGCTTAGTTCGCTGGCGATCGGAGCTCAAAACTAGGCAGTGGTGCTGTAATGCAAGGATATGCTAACAGCTTGGTCTCAACTGTTTTTCTCCAAGTTTTTCGACCTCTCTCAAAGCTTACTGGAAGAGGCTTTTAAATGGAAGAAGGACAACTTGACTGCTCCTGGAATTATAGGATGTGACCATACATTGTTCGGAGATATCCTGCTGCCCATTCGTACCACCAGTGGTCATTCGAAGAGCTGTGCTCTACGTCACGTCACGTAAGAGTGGGAAAGCCCCTCCTCGTATGCGTGACAACGGCTGTCGGATGCTTGCGTGGATCTGACCAACCACCGAGTGCCGGCGGCTCTTGCCCGTTGCTTGGACAACTGAGGTGAGTCGCATTTATGAGAGTGCAAACTGTTTTGACATCTGTCTGCTCACTTGTACTGTGGGCGGCCGTTCGGCGGGCCTGGAGTGCCGTGCCTTCTCTCTTCAGGTCAAGAGAGGCGGGAAAGCATGTTCCTGGCACTCGAGTGGGTTTGGACAGCTCGCCGAATGCTGGCGGATTCGTCTCCTGACTCAGACAGCCGAGGTAAGTTGCATTTATGAATGCTCAGGTTGACTCGACACCTGTTCAGTCCTTCGCACTGTGAGCGGCCGCTTGACGGTCTTGGAGTACTGTGCCCTCTCCCTTCGGGTCGAGAGAGGTGGGAAAGCCCATCTCAGCACGTGGGTTAGCTGATATCTGGCCATATTGGCGGCCTTGGGGTTGCCGGGCGGATTCGACTTTGGACTCGGGCAGGCGAGTTGTGTCAAAGGCGAAATTCCACTATCCCAGTTGATCTTGGCTCATGCGGGCGAGTTGGTTATTCAAGTGAATTTCTTGCAAGCTCACAGAGGTATTTTTTTTACCGTCTACAAGACCCCTTCAAAGTTTTCAGACCTAAACTGGCTTGCGTGTGGTCTGGAATACTTTGAATGAAGAAGCGTTTTAGTGAAGCAAGCGCACTTGGTTTCTTTTAGGATTTTTAGCAAACCCTCAGCTATCAACGGGTTTGATGTGCCTTTACTGATTACCGTTTGAATCGGGCTAGCCATACTATTCCCCTCAGTATGATGAGTTGTCGAGTAGTTTCTCTTAGACTTGATGCTAAGATTTCTACTCTCAACCTTAGCCGTTCGAGGTGTGGTTTTAAGCGTTTTAAAGCTTGGGACAAGTCATGTTATTTGTCGTTTATCTCCCAGAGCGAATGAGTCGTTCAGGCGAAGTCAGGTTTTGGAGGTGAAATTCTGTTCGACTTGCGGATTTGGGTCGAACTTTTCGCAGGCGAAACCTTTCTTTTCGGGCAAAACTCAGTTCGGTGTGGGTGAGCCACGCGTCCGCTAGTGGGCTTCGTGCTTTCCAGCTAAGATGGCGTGGTTCTGTCACGTCGCATTCTGACGCAAACTTCGTGCTCCTCGTTTGAATCGTGGCCGTGGTTTTCGAATCCAACTGTCAGATACAACCGTCGATTTCGGTTTAGGTTTGGGTTTTTTCGATCGACCTGTTTCTCGCCTCGACGTGGAACCTCAAAATGTCAGGGGGTAATCTGGACCGTTGATTTTGATCGTGGTCACGTTCTTCGTCCGCTAGTATTTCGCTTTTTGAGGGCGATCGTGGCCACGTTGGCAACTCCTCCGTTAAATAGGCCGTTCCCTTTCTTTGAGAGTCACCGTGCTCACGAATCTTAAAAGTTTTCTAAAGAGAGAGAGTTCCCGCTTAATCCCCTCAATGGTGCCAAAATCCAAGAAGTGTGTCGCGAAGGGAGAAGGTCCTGGGCGCTATTCCAACCGCCTCACCGCCGGTGCACCCGTACGCATACCTGAGACACACTCGGGTAAGTCTAGGGGTTCATCTAATGACTTCGCGTAGGTTATAAGTGTCGGGTCGGGCGGACGAGCCTCGTTTATCCCCCTTAGGTTCGGTCATCTTTGGTAGCTTCCCTGATTTAGGGAAAAGTCTGCCCCTTTTTGGGTGGATTTTGTATTCGCTCATAGGGGACGATTTCCGCCTCTACAGGCGAAATTGACTTTTGTTGGGTGGAGGCGGATTCGTCCTTGATAGGCGAGTTCGACCTCTTCTCTGGTAAAGGGGGAGCGTTGTTTTCGCTTTCCAACAAGCAAATTCGCCCATTTTTACTGGATTGGTGGATTCATCCTTAGGGCGGATCCCATCCTGACTCTTGTGTTTCTTCTTGCAGCGACCTTTTCTAACGAAGCCCTTCTGAAGGGGGTGGCCATCGGTCTCGCCGGAGGCACAGGCTATACGGCGCCTCCTCGATTTCCTTCGTTGGATCCGATGCCCTCATTCGCCGCTGATAAGCCCCACAGCTTGATGAAGAGGGTTACGGACGGTCATCCTTTAACATTACGTGAGTTGACGACCGATGCGACGCTGACAGACGATGCCAGGACGGAGCTGTCGAAGCCTCAGTTCTTCTTCGGTGATGCTATGACTGATCCTTCCGTCCTACTACTCAAAGAGAGCAGGTGGTTCCGCACAGTGGAAGGGACTCACTATTACCTTCCCAGCATGCCGAGGGGGTTCTCGATCGTCGAGCTATGGTCTCTCGCGGTTCCCCGAGTGATGAACTGGGATTTGACTCCAACTCAGGACGGGGTCACTTGTGGCGTCTTTACAGGCTCCACGGCTGGGTATGGAGTGGAGAGTTCTTGTAAGCGCGTGACGGGTCTGCGCCCTGGCCTACCGTCCAACGAGCCGCCGGCAGGAGAGACGACGGCGGTCGCAGAGACGTTCCGCCATCGCTTCTTCCGAGTTGGCGGGAGATTTCCCCCAAAAGACTTCAGAGCCCCGGGGTGGGTATATTCTGTGCCTGGTGGTCCAAGATCACTGACCACGTCCTGGCTGAGAATTCTGACCTTGAGAATTCGGAGCTGTATGTGGCCATTCGAGCCACTCGACATGGTTTGAGGATTAATGCTTCTCAGTTCCACAGTATCTTGGAACTGTATTGTGCGGAAAGTGGCACATTCTTCACCCCCAACGGCGAACTTGGCATAACCCACCATGAGATGTATGACGTGTCGGGGCTGCCTCTGGATGACTTCCCCTACGAAGAGTACGTCCCAGGCCAAGAGGAGATCGACCAGCTTTCTGACTTTTCCCCCTTGGTAGTGGAAACTCTGTGGGAGTTGCTCTGCCATTACCACATCTGTCTCAGTACTTTAGGGGCTGCGGATCACAAGGGGAAGAAGAAGAGGACTCCGGGGATCAGCCACAAGAATTGGGCTGACTATCTGTTCTCGGGGAACGATGTCAAAGGGCAGTCTGCTCTCCCACTAGGCGGGTGTGACCATGCTGAGGTGGAAAGGAGGATGGCCGAAGAGGAAGCCACAATAGTTCTTGAACGTGACGAGGGCGGTTTCAAATCCGGAACGGTCCTCCATTCGTTTCACCACCAGGCTAAGTCTCCTATATCTGGGAAGGCCTTGCTTGCAGGGTATCTCATGTTGTGGCTCAAGAGGTGCGTAATCCCCACTCACTCTTTTGAGGCTATTCCTGTAGAGGTCGTGTATTCTGCGGTTTGTTTAGCCCACGGGAAGTCCTATTCCCTGGTATCGGCGATGATAGCGTGTATCCACCGGGGGCTCCGCACCTTGACGGCCCAATTCTGTCGCGTGTCGACCATCGATGAGGGGGACGGAGAGGTCATCAGGACTCCCAATCCTAGGGTGGGGCTGCCATACACCTACTTGATGGCGTGGTTTGTATACCACTGTGAATGTTTGATGAGCGCCCCTGTGACTCTTCAAGGAGACAGGTTTGTTCCGTTCCTTGAGCATTTGGGGAGGTGTTCTTGGAAGTGTAGAGACATTACTGATGCGCGGAAGATGCTCTCCCACTTTGTCCACTACAATTTTCGTTGCTTCTTCCCCTACTTCAGCGGAGGAAGATACGGCGAGTCTCTTAGGGATGCGCCGACGGCGGACCATCATACGGCTCTTCCTCGTGGCGCTTTCCGATGGTTGGTAAATATTCGGCCGGGGTATCACATCCTACACACAGGTTCTGTGTGTTACCTCGAGCCGTATATCCCTTGCAGGTTCGCCCTCCAGTTCGGGTATGACCAACTGTATGTGGGCAATGCCAATCCCCATCTGCACTTCGAAGGAGGGCTAGTGGATGGAGCTTGGGGATGGTTCTGGACTCATGCTGGTGGTACCCATGCCCTCTTTGAGCTACCCGTGAAGGACCGTGATTTTCATCACACTCTCCTGTACTGTCGGTGGTATCGGGGTGCTAGCGCTAATCCCGAAGGCTTCTGGTTTCAGGTTTCGTGTTTGGCGGAACAAGGGCGTCCCCCCACAAGGCCTCTCCGCTCTTCGAGATGGAGGGGTCGCCAAACTGTTAAGGAGTGGCTTCTCGAGGACCCAGCTGAGGACGTTGAGGGCGGCGACGCGGGTCTAGACGAATCTGAGGTGCCTGAGACCCGAGCTCCCTCTCCTGGTCTTTCGTTGGACCCCCAGAGTGAGCGGGGAGAATCTGAGGAGTTAGCCCGGGCGGGCGAGAGGCTGGAGAGAGCCCGGAGCGTGATAGCGGGGCGGATGGGAATGCCCCTTCTATCTCCGAGTAGTTCGCTGCTCTCTAAGCGGCAGAGGGAGATGATGGCGGAGGGTTCCAGAGTGGAAGCGACTAAGAAGGCCCGTCGCGAGGAAACTGTGGAGGACGCCAGAGCGGCGGAGGGTCAGGATGATGATGCCTTTGGGGCTGGAGCTGTTCGGTCTACCTCTTCTGCCGCATCGAAGGCGGCTCCGGTGACTTCGAAGGACACTCCCCCTCCACCTGGTGTGGGGCCACAGGCGGGGGTCTCAACGACCCTTATGCCCGCACTCGGAGGTAATGATTTTTAGTACTCTCGAGCACAAAGCTGGATCTTGTATCTTCTGACATCAGTGTCTAATCTGAGAACGTGCAGCTGAGAGAGTGATCTCTATCCCTTTGGACGAAGAGGAGGAGATCGGAGATGGAAAAGAGACTGGCGATTCTGGTAAGCCTAGGCTTAGATGTTGTTGATCTTCCTGAGCCGAAGGGGCATTTGTCAATCTTTTCTTTTGCATACGTAGCCGGCCCTTCTCATGGAGCTACTGGCAAGGAGGATCCCCCTTCTTAGGAGGGTCATTCAGGCGGAGAAATAGGTGAATCAGAAGCGGATGACGACGTCTCGATTCATGAGGCGCTGTCTAGTGAGGAAGAGGCGTTGGCTCCTGAGGACAGGTCCAGCCAACAAGAGGAAACCTCCATTTCTGCGGGAGCATTGATTGGTGGGGAACCCTCGTCGTTGGAACTTTCGCCATGGAGGAGGACTCCCACTCGGTCGGTGGCTGCTTCCTCCTCTGTAGTGGTTAGCGACGCCACGACTGCTACCCCGATGGCATCGTTGGCCTTACCGACTTCGACGTAGCCCACCCCCATTTCCGCGGTTATGACCACCAGCACTTCAATCGTAACCTCGTCTGTGGCAGAGGGGGCTGCCCTTTCTCCCTTGGAGCGCTTGCGGAAGAGGAGCACAGCACGAGCCTTGGTTTACTTTGAGGACACCTTGGCTGACTGCATCAGACTTGTCTTGGAGGATAATTGTTCTTTCGAGGAGTTCAAGGAGGACCTTGATCAAAACATTTTCTTCTTGATCAAGAGACTCGGCGCCACCGCGGCGAAGCCGTACTTTTCCCGTTTGAAGGAAGCGGAAGAGGCTGCTCAGCGGTTGCTCACCCTTCGTGCGTAGAGCTCCACAATTGTCGATCTTGCCTCCGACGAAGTCCGAGTAGCAGTGGAAGACCGTGATCGCCGCCTGAACGAGACTATTTCACTGGAGACAAAGTTGGCCGTAGAATTGGAGCAGGCCAAGGCTGAAGACGCACGGGTGGCTCTTGAGCAGCAGACAGCCGATAATCATCTTTCTCGCCTATCCTCCGAGAAAGACGAATTGAAACGGGTTATAGATGATGCACAGGCCTCTTTGGTCACTCGAGAGAAGGCTCGCGAGCAAACGGCGAAGGAGTTGGAGGACATTGAGTCTCGTCGGCAATTGGTCGCTGATTCCGTCGAGGAGAAGGATCGAGCTCTCAAGGAAGCCAAAGATACCGTTCAGGACTTGGTCTCGCACACCGAGGAGGATATTCGCTGAGAGATCCTGAAGAGACTTAAACTTCGCCTAGCCGGCGAAATTCGTGAGGCAGAACTGCGGTTGAAAACCTTGTAATTTGCCTTTAATTTGCCACTGTAATAGGATTTCTTTATGAATGAAATTATCTTTCTGTTCTTGGTTACTATTGCTTCTGTGCATGCTCCATTTCTCTTTTAACATGCGTTAGCTAGGGCGTTAGTTGTGAGGGGTGGTCTTCAGCCGTCGGTGAATTTCGGCCGTAAGCTTTTCTCCTCTGCGAGCGGATTTCATCCGCAGGTGGATTTGGAATTGACTCAAGTTCCAGAAGGGCAATCAGTTTTGACCCGCAGGAATCTCAGCGGCGAATTCACCATCAGATAGGCTCCGCTTTCGGTGGGCCACGTATCGGTTTGTGCTTATGTCAGCCAAGAAGACGTGGGCACGTCGCTTCGCATTGAATGCGACGTAGTGGGGCACTTCGTCCATCGCGCTCAATTCGGGCCGTTGTTGAAGATCGTGGTCATGAACCGTCGGATCTTGTTCGTCCAGGTAAGATCCGATTTGTTCGGCCTTACCCTTCAACTGTTTTAGCCTTGAACGGTCTAATCAAGTATTGAGGAACCATCTA
Organism: Asparagus officinalis; assembly: GCF_001876935.1. NCBI lineage: Eukaryota > Viridiplantae > Streptophyta > Magnoliopsida > Asparagales > Asparagaceae > Asparagus > Asparagus officinalis. The sequence continues at coordinate 115,180,391 of NC_033800.1, forward strand.
GGATTCCTAGGGTATTTAATGCCCTCACCCTCTGTTAAGAGGATCTACAGCTTTTTCATTATCTTCTCCCAGAGTAAACCCGGATTTTCCCTTCCTCTTACCCCTGATGGCGCCGAAGGTGAAGAGGGTTGCTTCTAAGAAAAGGAAAGAACCGTCTTCTTCGGGCACTGCTGAGGCTGCCGCGGCCGAAGATATTTTTTCATCCTGACTCTCGCGTGGGTTGAACAAGCATTCTTCCCTTGACTCCTCTTTGTGTTGTTGTTGTGTTTTACAGATCGAGGGGAGGCGCCGATTGCCGAGGAGCATGCGGCCGAGCCTATTCTGATTTCGGACGACGAATCTGAAGGTCCTGCGACCTCCGCCGCCTCAGACTCTGCTCCCCAGCCGGGAGCCGAACCTTGCCTCAAGATTTCGCCCATTACGGCGCTCGCTCCGGGTCAAGAGCTTGCTCCCTCCGAGTCCTTGCCCTGGCAGGCTCGCGTCGAAGAGTTTGAGAATGCCGTGAGGCAGGTGATTTCCCTTGTCGACCTTGGCATGGGCAGCTTCGATAGCTTCAGGCAGTCTCTTCTTGATCGCGTGGTTGATTTGCGGCGATCGGGCAAAAATCGGCTCGCCACCCGTTGCATGCAGGAGCTCCGTCTCTTGGAGTCACGTATGATAGGGTTAGAGACCTTGCTACGGGAAGGTCCGGAAGCCGACATGGAGTGGACATTGACACTTCCGTGTCGTCGTCGAAGAAGCGGGCGAGAAAGAGCTTTTCAACGTCGGCCCATGTCTTGATAGAGTCGGGTTCCAGTTTGCGGAACCATTCAAAGGCCACCCCCTTGAGGGTACCTATGAATAGTCGAGTGAGAATGGCGTCATTCCCCGTAAGGAATCTTGTCTGCGCCATGAAGTAGTAGATGTGCTGCGAGGGCGACCCCTTGCCATCAAACTGTACCAAGCTGATTGGCTTGAACTTCGCTGGGTATGGGACAGTGTCCCATTCGATAGGGTAGGGACGTACCACCCCCAGTTTGTTCATATTTTGCTGAAGCTTCAGCGCGTTCAGCTGGTCCTGGAACTCGTCGAATCTCTTGTCACGGATGCTACCGGTATACGACGTCCCCAGCGACGTCTTGGAAGAGTAATCGGATTGTTGATTACTGTTGTCTTCCGTTTCAGTCACTGGGCGACAGGGAGGTACCCACTCATTGTCCCTAGTCTGCCAAGGTAAGGGACGCTGGGCCCTTTTCTTCTTCTTTTTCTTGTTCAGCAGTTGCTCCATCATCTCTCTTAGAGAGTCGATGGTCGCCTGCTGTTCCTCCAGCTTTCGAGCCATTGTCTCGCTCCGGGCCAAGAGCCTGCTCCCTCCGAGTCCTTGCCCTGGCAGGCTCACGTCGAAGAGTTTGAGAATGCCGTGAGGCAGGTGATTTCCCTTGTCGACCTTGGCATGGGCAGCTTCGACAGTTTCAGGCGGTCTCTCCTTGATCGCGTGGTTGATTTGTGGCGATCGGGCGAAAATCGGCTCGCTACCCGTTGCATGCAGGAGCTCCGTCTCTTGGAGTCACGCATGATAGGGTTAGAGACCTTGCTACGGGAAGGTCCGGAAGCCGACATGGAGTCTTGCCTGGCTCATGTCAGGCTTCAGGAAGCTTGGGAACAGGAGGTCCGTTCCAAAGAAATAGCGGATTTGGAGTCCATCGCCAAGTTCTGGGTGGGTCAACAACATTCGCTGGAGGAGCAAATTATCGACCTCAATCGCACTATAGCTCGCTTGAGGGCCGAATTGGGACAGGCGGAGGCGAACTTGAAGGGGCTCCAGTCCGACGTTGTAAGGGTCAGTAAGAACGCCGAGGCGGAAACTCGACGCCTCTTAGCCTTGCGCCAGGCAGACGCTGCCGCCAGGTCAAGCTCTGAAGCCCGGGTTCGGAAGGCTGCTGAAGACAAAGCTCGGGAAGACCACGCAAGCAAGGTGGCGGCGGCCAAAGAAGAGCTCTCCACTTTTAGCGTGTTCGACTGAGATTTCGATCTTATGATTGTGTTAAGACATTTTGCTTATGACTCGTTTGTTTATGAATTCATAACTTTGTTCAAATGTATTGTCTTAAAAACTGGGTGCATGTTTTGCTTCTTTGAACGTAATATTATGACTTTCGCAATTGCAAAAACCATAACTTTGTTCAAATGTACTGTCTAGAAGCATTCAATGAGGTTTGTGTTTGCTCATTGTGTGTACACTTTCTGATACATCGCCCTTCGGTGTTTTGCCCTGTAATGGCCGGCAATCTCGCGTCACAGGCGAAGTTCCCCTTGTGACGACGAGTTTGCTTTAAGGGCCAAGCTCTATTCTGGCGAGTTCACACCGTCGGCGAAGTTGGGGAGACGATGAGTTCGCTTAAATAACAAAACTCGACTCCTGATAGGTTCACATTACTGTCAAAACGCAGTTGGTTGTCGAGTTCGTCTGCAGGCGAGACTCGAGCACGGCGAATTTTACTCAGGGGCTGAGCTCAACTGCTGGCGAGAAGGTCAAATTCGACTGGCGGCGAGTCTACGCTGCAGGCGAACCCGTACAATGGTGAATTTAAGTTTGAAGGCTGAACTCGATTGATGGCGAATTTATGCCACAAACGAAACTCGTATGATGGCGAGTTTACACAACAGGCAAAACTTTTGACATGTCAAATTTGTTCCCCAGTTGGAGATCCGACCGTGGGCGAAACTTATGCCACGCGTCTGTCTACGGGCCTAAGTGCTTGCCAGCTAAGGCTCTGCGGGGTGCATTAACACCCATTAATGGCGAGGTGACAGAACGCCTCGCCTCCTGGGCTCAATCCGATCGGTCGGTTTGGAGTCCCGAGAGGAATAGCCTTTATTGGCGTTGAGCTCGAAGCGTTGCAGGACATCTGGACCGCTCGATCATCTGAGGGGACAGATCATGGCCGTCGAATTTTCGGCTATATAGGTACTTACCGTATTTTCAGCCGAGTTCTCACCTCTTCGAGAAAAATCCGCGAGAAGAAGATCGCTGTTGAAACCTCTTCTGCTTCATGGCTTCTGACACTGACCACAGTGCTTCCGAGGGTGTCGGTTCCTCCGCCACCATCATCGATGTTGGTGCACTGCCCGCTTCCCTCGCTAACTCGGCCCAGGGGTCTTCCGCCCCAGACCCTACGGTTCACCCCGCGTTCAAGGCTCTCCAGAAGTTGGAGGGCTTGGTGCACGGGATCGGTATCTCGGTCGGCGTAGGTGACGGAAGATACTATGATGCGCTCTCTCTCGTGGAATCGGGTTTGAAGGTGGTCCGCCACGAGGGTGGCGTCTTGCTTGCACGGTAGTGTAAGCGGGTGCTTGAGCACGTGGAGGGGTTGATGTACCGCCTCGAAGAGCTGGCGTACGACGACCCTTCCGACGTGCCAAGCTTGAGCAGGAGAATAGGGCGATCTGTCGTGCTGCTGCGGAGGTGGATCGATCGCTTCAGCTCCTCCGCCAGGAGGAAGAGGAAGACGAAGCCACCCTTGCCAAGATGCGGCAGAAGCAGGCAGAGGCGGCGAAGGCCCGGCGTGCGGCGGCCCTGGCGGCGGTCAAAGCCGAGGTTGCTGCCTTCAGCCTGTTGAAGCTCCTCTGAGGCTCGCCTCCTCTCTGCTCTTTTTCTTTCTTTCTTTTTGTTGTGTTTATAATTTAGTTGATGCCGTGCGCATCATGACTAAACTAAAAACTTATGTAAATTTTGGCCCGTTATGGCCCTTTTGCTTTGCTTATCCCTGCTTTGCATGCATATTTTTCTTTGTCTGCGCTGTTTGGCATTTGAGGTGAACTTGGCGAACCTCTGACTATCTTGTTTTGGACTTAGTCGTTTTAGGCTCTTGTCCTGCCCTTGGTTGCTCACAGCGTGGGATCAGATTAACTTCGATCTTCGCGTTGTATCCCAAATGGGATCGAGAGAGTAACTCTTGGCTTGCGGCAAAGAACAATCGTTCGCTCATGCGGCCAACTGAAGAGCCCAACTGCGATTCGCCACTCGGCGAGTTGTTGCCTGGGGAACCGACAGACAGGTCGTCTGTCGAACCGCCTTCGACAATTGTCGTTATTTGGGAATATGACAATTGATTGTGGTAGGAGCCATCACGTGGTAGACTACTACCCCTCAGTTATCCTAAGGGAATGTTAGAATATCTGGAATAGGTCAAATAGTTCAGGAACGTAGAAGTGTGACTATTGACTGAAGTAATAGCACGTCGCGTGGTAGGCTATTACTTAGGCTGTGCTACTCGTAGGAATAACGACGCCAATCATCAGAGGTGATCATTAACCTGATGGGATTTTCGTCGCGATTGGAGTGACTGTTGGGACCTACCATCCTTCTGAAGAGGATTGGTAAGTGGATTTTGTCAGATGGAGTGACTGTTGGGACCTACCATCCTTCTGAAGAGGATTGGTAAGTGGATTTTGTCAGAGGTTTAATGTTAACATGACTGGGGCTATCATGATTGGAACGACTTTGAGGACCCACCATCCTTTAGGAGAGAATTGGTAGGGGACTTTGTCAGAGGTTTAATGTTAACGTGACAGGGACTGTCGTGATTGGAACGACTTTGAGGACCCACCATCCTTTAGAAGAGGATTGATAGGGGACTGTGGCTCTGGTCCTAACTATCTGAAGGTTTGACCAAGCAGGCGTTTGATGTCGCCTGCCAGAGATGCTAGTCTCGTCTGTCTTGAGAGGTTCGCCAAGACAGGGAGCTTAGCTCAAGAAGTGGACTTCGCCTAGACTGATAGGCTTGCTTGATATGAGTGATTCACCTGATCTGAGCTATCCGCTTGATCTGAACAATTCGCCTGATCTGAGCGATTAGCCTGTACTGAGCGGTTCGCCTGTACTGGTAACCTGGCTCCAGGAATTGAAGCATAGGAATAGTTTTACCTCTTATACCATTTGGAGGGTGTGAGGGCCAGTTTAAACGTAGTACTTCTTCAGATACTTGTCGTTGATGGGCATCATGATCTTATCGCCATTCGGTTTGACGAGGCGATAGGCGCCGTTCGAGTAGACTGTCTCTACTACGAATGGTCCTTCCCATTTGGATTGGAATTTCCCCTTCTTCTTGGAAGTGATGATCATTAGTCGGCGAACGGAGAGCACCAGCTCTCCTTCCTTGAAGGCTCGGCGTCTGACTTTCTTGTCGAAATTCTTGGCCATTCGAGCTTGATAAAACTCAATGTGCTGTTGAGCTTCCAGTCATTTATCGTCCAACGCTTCGAGCTCTGCGAGTCGCAGTTGCTGATTTTCCTCGGCCGTCATCCCTGTTGCTAAGGCGACGCGGAGGGATGGAATTTGAATCTCTAATGGCAATACGGCTTCACAGCCATATACCAATGAGTAGGGTGTGGTGCCAGTCGGTGTGCGAACCGTTGTGCGATATGCCCACAGGCTCTCGCCTAGCCTTTCATTCCAATCGCGTTTGCTAGTGGAAGTCAGTTTGGTCAAGATCTTGATAATTGTTTTGTTGAAGGCCTCGGCCAAACCATTCGCTGAAGGGTTGTAGGCCGTGGAAGAGAGGTTCTGTATTCGGAATTTGTCACAGAACCTGGTGAATGCATGGCTAACGAATTGCGTGCCATTGTCATGAATAATACGCCGGGGTACGCCGTATCGGTATATGACATGGTGCTTGATGAATTTGATCACGTCATTAGTCTTGACTTCTCTTAAGGGGATGGCTTCGGCCCACTTAGAAAAGTAATCGGTGATCGCGAGGATGAAGCGATGGCCTTTCGCCGATGGTGGGGAAATTGGCCCGACTACGTCCATCCCCCATGCTTCGAAGGGCCAAGACGCCCTCGTCGGATGCAGATCCTCAGGAGGCTGGTGCATGTAGTTGGCGTGGATTTGGCATTCGTAGCAGCGCTTCGTATAAGTGACTGCGTCAGTAACCATCCCAGGCCAGAAGTAGCCTATCCTTCGCAGGTGATCCCAAAGTTTGGGTCCAGGCTGATGAGCCCCGCACGCGCCGTCATGGGCTTCGCATAGGGCCTCTTGCGCTTCTGCCTTTGAAAGACAGCGAAGCAACAAGCCGTCGTATGACCTCCGATACAATGTTTTAGTGGTTGAATCGTAGTAGAACCGCGAGGCACGTCGTCAGATAGACTCTCGTTCCTTCGCGTCTTCGGGCAATATGCCGTATAGGACGTAATCGATGATCGGGAGATGCCAGTCTTCCTGATCAGGCTGATTCGGGGTTTGATGAGTGGCGTTCGCCTCTGGGACGTCTCTTAGTCGAAAGAGTTTGGCTGGCGCGACTGTGACTCGTTGGGTCGTCCCCAAGGGCTGGGCTAAGTTAGCCGCCAAGGATGCGAGAGCATCCGCATGTGTGTTCTTGGAACGGAGCACGTGCTCAATGCGGAAACTCTCGAATAACTCCACTAGTCTGACAGCCGCTTTGTGGAGCGGGATGAGATCGTCGTTCCTGACTTCATACTCGCCGGTCATTTGCTTAACGATGAGTTGGGAGTCGCCGTAAGCCTCCAGATGCTTGATCCCTAACTCTTTGGCCAACTCGAGCCCTATGAGCAGCGCGTTGTACTCAGCCACGTTGTTGGTGCACGGTTTCGTCAAGGAAAAAGCCCGGGGTAACACGTGACCATGCGGAGAGGTGAGGACCACCCCCACTCCTGTAGCGATAGAGCCGCTCATGCCTGCACGAGACGCGCCGTCAAAGAACATCTGCCACACCTCTGGTGATGAAGTCACGTTGGCTTCGGGAGGTTCATCTGGCAGGTCTTCAAATAGATCGGTCTTCGCCCCCAGCGGGTGACTAGCCATGAGATCGCAGATGGCTTGTCCCTTGACTGATTTTTGTGGCATGAAGTGGATGTCGTATTGAGAGAGTAGAAGTGACCACCTGGCCATGCGTCAGTTTAACGCTGCCGGTTGTGTCATGAAGACCCGAATGGGGTTCATCCGGGAGATGGCATGGATCGTTTGGCCAACCAAGTAGTGCCGCATCTTTTGGATGGCGAACACCAAGGCTAGGCATTCTTTCTCGACCATTGGGTACCGCTGTTCGGCGCCCTGCAAGGTTTTGCTCAGGTAGTAGATGCCTTGCTCGTGGCCTGCATCGTCATTTTGTGCCAAGAGGGCGCCTAGAGAATGTTCCATGGCCCTTATATATATGAGGAATGGCCTCCCTGAGATTGGCTCCGCGAGGATAGGCGGGTTTGAGAGATAAACTTTGATCTCTTCAAAGGCCTTTTGGCATGGCTCGTCCCAGACGAAGGAAGTACCTTTCTTCATCAGCTTAGAGAAGGGTTGACACTTGCCCGAGAGATTTGAGATGAATCTTCGGATATAAGCCAGTCGTCCCTGGAGGCCCCTTAGCTCTTTAAGATTTCGGGGTGGCTGAAGCTCTTGAATAGCTCGCACCTTGTCTGGATCAATCCGGATTCCTTTCGTCGTGACGACGAAACCGAGGAATTTACCGCTAGACATCCCCAAGAATGACTTAGTAGGATTCATCTTGAGTTGATGAGTCCTCATGAGTTCGAACATCGCCCTCAAGTCTTGGAGGTGGTCCTCCTTGCGGCGACTCTTCACGACCAGGTCGTTGACGTAGCACTCGACCGTCTTTCACAGATGATCTCGAAAGATCATGCTCATGGCACGTTGGTAGGTCGCGCCAGCGTTTTTGAGTCCGAATGGCATAACGGTGTAGTAGTACACTCCTATGGGGGTTCTGAATGCCGTGTGCTTCTCGTCCTCGGGGTGCATTTTGATTTGATTGTACCCCGAGAAGCCATCCATGAAGGACATCCTCTCGAATCTGCACGTGTTGTCAATAATGACATCCGTGATGGACAGAGGAAATTCGTCTTTAGGGCACGCGGCGTTGAGGTTCCTAAAGTCGATGCAGATGCGGATCTTACTGTTCTTCTTCAAGACCGGAACAATATTCGCCACCCAGTCGGGGTGTTGCTCCTCTCTGATGAAACCGGATTCAATCAGTTTCTTTACTTCAGCTTCGATCGCCTCCATGATCTGAGGGCGAATCCGCCTCTACTGTTGTTTGATTGGCTTAGCGTCAGGGCTGATGTTGAGGCGATGCATGGCGACCCGCGGGTCCAGGCCGGGCATATCCTCGTAATTCCATGCGAAGACGTCAATGTATTACCGTATGAGGGCGATGAGGTCCTCTTTTCCTGAGGAGGCAGACTGCCGCTGATGAATATGGGTTTGGGATTCGCCTCGGTACCCATGTTCACCTGGAGGACTTCGTCTTCGGTTGGCGATTCGCGTTGTTCAAAGCGACTGTTCCACTGGGCGTTAACATGGCGATCCCATGTCTCGTCATAGAGTGGAAGTTGTCCGTCCTCCGCCATTTCGACGGGGTCTATCGTAGCCATGTTGACTGTAAGGCTATCGAACAGATCCCTCACACTGACGTTCGAGTCCCAAGCTGAAGTTGCTGACGATTGATCCCCCGAACATGCATAGTCGGAATCCTCGTTGACGTAAAAACACAAATCCGACGAAGAGGAGGAGTAGCCTAAGCCTCTCGTAGTCCTAATGAAGTAGTTTGAGGGTTTCCCCTTGGGTATGTAGGCGGGTCGGATGACCGTCTTGCGTCCTCGGCCGTAATTCAGGCCCTCTAAACGAGTGAGGTCATACCCCATGTCGCTCATCATACGTTTCGCAACTCGACTGTATTGCGAAAACTGGGGCGCAGGGTCCTCGTCCTCAGATTCATCCCATAGCGTGCGTAGGGGATGATCGACCCGGCCAAAAATAGTATCTTTTCGATAATTATTTCGGGCCGGCACAACGAACACAGCTTGCGATGACCGTAGGGAAGGATCACTGTAGAGTGTCGACCATAAGTTATTAGGTGCATCATCCTCGGACGTGGAGCAAGACGACAAATAAGCAAAGTCGGATTTCTCATTCATGATAATTTTTTCCGCCTGAACAACGTTAGTTACATGGTGACTCTCGTAACCGATTACAATTGTCTCGAAGTCATTCAGAATTAAGCTGTCACCATATTCAGGCTCGCTGTCTACCTCGTTGCCACTCTCCAGTTCTTCTGCTGGTGGCTCGTCGGGGTCCTGGTACAGCAGAGAATCCGCGAAGTAGTTTTCGACGCCTTTAAAGGGCTGCTTGTCGATCACTACTGTCTTTACTCGCTCGTAGTCGTCCACGTACTTCAAGCACTAGTGCAGTGTGGACGGGACTATTCGGTTGCCATGAATCCACGGACGTCCCAAGAGCATGTTGTAGGAGGGTTCGGCATCGATGACGTAGTACGTCACCTCCGTCTTTATGTTGCCTATCCGACATTTCAGGCGGATTTTGCCGAGTGGCCGAGTCCCCGTGGCGTTAAAGTCGAAGATGGTTGTCGCGGTCGAGGCTAGGCGCATTGACGGTATCCCCAAGTGTTTGATTAACTTCAGGGGCACGATGCTCAGCGCCGACCCCGGATCGACCTGAATCCGATCCACTTTCGACGAGCCGACGTATCCTGTGAAGTACAGCGGCCGGTCATGGGATGTGCTCTTGATGAGCATGTCCTCAGGAGTGAAAGTGATGCACGGGACCCATCTCTCGGAGACTTGGCAGCAAGTCGCACATTCCTGTTCTGCCTCTGTTTCTTTCGAGAAATGGGTAGAGCAAGTCGCACATTCCTGTTCTGCCTCTGTTTCTTTCGAGAAATGGGTAGAGAACGCCTCTGAGTCGGCTAACACCTATGAGTCGGCTAACGCCTATTGTAAGGCCTCCCGGGTAGATCTGGATAACCGGAGGAGGTCGTACATGGTGATTCGCGTGGGGATGCTTTTCAGTTGCGTGAGCACGTTGAACCAGAAAGGCTGGCGGCTTGAGCTTGGTCCGTCCGGATTGGGAGGGGTTGCCGCGGCTGGCCTCGCGGGGGGTCCTGTCGGGTTATCCGCCCTCGTGGGATATTCTTTCGCGAATTCTTTCCCTGTTCTCGTGGCGAAGACGTTGGCGTCCTCTTCAGAGTCTGTCAGGGCAGTCATCGCCGTGTTATCTCTATCCAGGATGGCGGAGACAACATTGCAGTGTTTTCTCCTAGCCTCCTTGGAAGGCTGTGCAGTCCATTGCTCATCATTGAGGAGGTCTGGATGGACCCACATTACCTGCCCCAATGGCAGAGTCTGTGGGACCAAACCCTTTCCCCGCTGGTTGTGAGGATCGTCATTAGTGATTTTCAAGACCGCCTTGGGGATAGGAATCACCCCCGCTGGAGCTTGAACCTCCGGGAGATCTGTCCCAAAGCTCAAAGTGATCATGTTCGCAGTCACTTGCTTTTGGACTTTCTCCTTCTTCAAAACCCCCGCGTCGTAGAGGGCCTGGAGCTTGTCCTTGAGGACGTAGCACTTGGTTGTGTGATGGCCAAGGAATCTGTGATAGGCACAGTAACTTGGGTCACCGGTTTTGTCCGCCTCCTCAGGCTTGGCGGCTCTTCGCGGGACTCTCTGGCAAGCTTTTAATTCGCTCAATCTCTTGAAGTTAGACGGTGTCGCCAAGGTCGCCACAACGATGGTTTCTGTTGAAGTCGTCATTGACCGGCGGGGGAGTGCTGGTTCGAAATTGCGATAGGTTTTCGGCTTTGAGCTGCCTAGTTTTATGCCTTCGGCTGGTGGAGTCGACCCATGATCTCGGTTTCCCATGGTTTCGTACCGAGGAGGATTTCTTTGGCGCAGCTTATACCGGCTCTGACTGCTCCTTCTTGGACTACGGCTCTCAGCTCCAAGCTCTTGATCCATGTTTTTCGACGATTATTTGCTCGCCTTTGGCGACAAGCTCCTTTCCAAGTCCGGTCTTACTGCCCTATTTTGGACAAGATAGTGGACTTTCACAGGTGTTGCAGCACATCTCAATCAGTGTCCGACTCGGAAACTTGTACACTCCTACGACAGTGGAGCGTCTGATCATTCCGAAATCTTCACCAGGTCATTAGACCGGCACTCCGACTTCCGGCTGCTCTCCGCAAGTGTAGATGTTGGTCCATTGGACAAGCCCGATGGTGCGTTGTCCTCATCGAAGAGACGCGGGCGAGGAAGAGTTTTCTTCAACGTCGGCCCTTAGCCTTTTGATAGAGTCGGGGTTCCAGTTATTGCCAGAAACCAATTCAAGAGCCCACCCTCCTTTGAGGGTTACCTATGCATCATCGTATCAGCACGTGAGAATGGGTAATTCCCCGTAAGGTACTCCAACGTACTGCGCCTGATGAGCAGTAGTAGATGTGCTGCCCCGACAGGCTGATCCCTTCTGCCACAAAACTGTACCACGGGCTGATTGGCTTGTAACTTACGCCGCCGCATTATGGGACCTGTGTTCCCATTTCGATTCAGAGGTTTTCAAGGACGCGACCACCCCAAGCTTGCTTCATGTTTTACTGACAATCTTCAGCGTGTTTTTTTGAGCAGATCCTGCGAACTCATCGAATCTCTTCGTGCGACGGCCATGATACCATTATTGCGACTTCCGAAGCGACGTCCTTTGGGAAAGTAATCAAGAATTGTTGATTATTGTTGTCTTCCAGTTTCAGTCGCTCGAAAGGCGACAGGAGGATCTGGTACCCACTTCCTTGATCCCTAGGTGTTGCCACGAGCACCAGACGGGACACCTGGGTCCGTCTTTCTTCCTTCTCTGTTCAGAAGTGTGCATCCACTCACTTCTTAGGCAGTCGATGGTGCCTAGACCTGCTCACCTCCAGCTTTTGGCATCAATAAACTGCTCGGCTTGAGTTCGATCATGTGCACTTCTCGCCGGCACTCTTGACTTGAGCGCGCCGACCGGCGGCATCTAAGGATGTGGCTGCCCGCTGAGATGAACCTCTGTCTCTCACCCGCGAAGTCGAGGGGAGGCAACCCGGTGGTGGAGTAATCAACCTAATACTTCCCACCCTGCGGACTACATGTTCGATCTGTGGTATTATGCCGTACCTGCAGGCGTGAAGCGAACCGAAAGGATGTTCAATTCGCGTCTCATATGCCTGCACGTTGCCGAGTCAATTATAGGAGTCGGGAAAGTACTAACCTTCCCCTATCAGATCAGTATTAACTGTGCGGACAAAACTAGGCTCAATGAAATTAGGATCGATCGGAATAGCGTGTCTCTTTTTGGTGACTGACGCTATCTGACGGGATGAGAGAAAAATCATTGTCGGAGAGACTTGTTGGAGAAAGTCTCTTTTTCAAATGACCGAAGGTCTTCACGTTCCAACGCCGATTTTAGCACGTCGCGAGGACGTACCGTGGATGGATTTCTTGGGCTCGCAGTGGAACTGAGGATTTCAGCTCATGATTATAGTGCGGTTTGCGAGTTACAGTATTCTCTGAGGTCTGTCTGTGGGCGGTTTGGTGACAACCCCAAGCCTCAGAAGAATCCTATCTCCGGTTGAGTGCATGAGAGATTTTGGACGTGTTCTCTGAGCGCACGCTGGGTGGAATGCTAATGACTGGAAGTCAGGCGATCGCTGACTGGCGGAGTCTCGCGTTCGGCGCGACACTCCCTGTGCGTTGAGGGCGAGTCTTCAAACCCTCGATTCTCTGGTACGAGCGGGGGTTTACTGGCAAGGTGTCGCCTATTTCCTTGCCCTCTACGTTTAATCCGCCAATATGGTTCTATGCGAGGCTCGTTCACAGCCTTCGAGGATTCGCCTACTCGGGTAGGCGTCGTTCGTCCCTTATAAAGGTATAGGTTTATTCGCATCAGGGATAGTGCCTTGAGGAACGAAAGTCCTCACTTGAAGCAGGGTGGAATCTACCTTTCTTATCAGGTCAGAAGCAGGACATGATATATGGAAGAGATACTTTTCCAGGTAACGATCAGGCAGTTTGCACTTATCGTCATAGCGTTTCTCGTTGGACCAAATTCTTTCTGTACCGAGATGATTCTAGGCTCTAAAATTAATTGAGAAACGGAGGTTTTTGTGACCTCCTGGGGTATGACGAGCGTTGCGTCTAGCTGTTGGTTAGCGTTCATCCCAGCGGGAGAGCATCACCAGTGAATGCGATAGGTATCAAAAGTATTAGCGACAGTGCCCCTATCATTTAATGTCAAAGTCCTAGATTATACCCCTTCATATTGTGGCAGTGCATTTGTGCCGAGAGTGAACCAGTGAGGTTTTCTCCAGAGACAGGGTGTCTGGCCAGGTTCAAGAATAGGAGATAATCCGCTTCTTAACGCAGAATCCATTTGGCAGACCTCTGTTTCACACTGCGCTCGATCTCTGGCCGTAGTCGTTGATCAATCGCCGAGGGGAGGGTCGTCCTCCAACGATGGACAATTTCGGGTGAACCACTCAGGCGGAGCTTTGATCGTTTTATGAGAGGGTCAGATAAAGGCCTGCGGACGCTCATTAGACTCGTGTTGTGTTTGATAGCGTAAGTTGCCACCAGAGGAAGAGAAGACAAGTACTCTGTCGCATACTTTGGCCTGAGTCGAAGCCTCAATCCTAGGGACGGCTACTACAGTCGTCCCCAGCAATCTCATAAATTGGACGCCACCCCATTCATCGTCGATGTATATTAGCTACACATCACACTATGGTGCACAATTCTTCTGTAGGTGTAAATTGATTTCCCGTTAATATACTGCAGGAAAGGATTTCGTGTTTTCTTATTTATTGAAAAGAGAGAGCTTAATTTAAACTAATATCAAGATGAGTTTGACAACACTAGCAGCCCGATGAGGTTGAAAGATCCTCATTTGATTTTGGGTAGATGGGGACGTACATAATAGGTAGCGTATTAGTAGATCTCCTAAAATGGGAAACTAGCGTCTACTTCACAAATCTATCCGAATCAGATGCTCAATGTCGAGTCTGCTTCCCATTGACCGTTCCGATCTCGATCGGTTGCCATACGAGGAAGATTATCAGTACCGACAGTCGAGCTCGAAGAACTCCTATGTGGGAGTTATCGGTGTGGCTTATGCTTACGTCGCGTATGCCTCGATCGGAAGTTCATGACAGATCCAGTTGCAGTGACAGTGCTGTGTCACCTTTCTAAAATGATCATATCTACATTATCTTTGGCGACTCAACTGTTTATCCAAAGGTTTATGTGATCCGATCTCTCTCAAGTATAGCCTTTTGCTGTAAAGAGGTTTTAAATGTGTCATAAGCAAGGAACATTAGTTGTTCGCTCTGAATCTATAGGATGTGACCATACATTGTTCAGTGAGCCCCAAAATTATATCTCTGTACATAGCCATTGCAGCACATACACAGTGTTCATCTCGAAGAGCTTCTGATACGTAAGCTCAACTCCACTATGTGAGAGTGGACAAGTCTCCCCCTTCCCTCCGTAGAAGATGTGGACACGGCTGCTCGGAGCCTTGCTCTGGATCTGACCCCAGCACGGCTTTTATACTAACC
>NC_033800.1:115194796-115195633 GCF_001876935.1 Asparagus officinalis
ATCTCTACTGCCCCGATCTTGGACAAGATATGGATCGACAGGTTGTTGCAGCACATCTCAATCAGTGTCGACTCGGAAACTTGGTCCCGACAGTGGACTGATCGATTCCGAAATCTCTTCACGAAGTCATTGACCGACTCCGACTTCCGCTGCTTCTCCGCAAGGAGAGTGTCCATTGACACTTTCGTGTCCTCATCGAAGAAGCGGGCGAGGAAGAGTTTTTCAACGTCGGCCCATGCCTTGATAGAGTCGGGTTCCAGTTTGCAGAACCATTCAAAGGCCACCCCCTTGAGGGTACCTATGAATCGTCGAGTGAGAATGGCGTCATTCCCCGTAAGGAATCCAGTCTGCGCCATGAAGTAGTAGATGTGCTGCGAGGGCGATCCCTTTCCATCAAACTGTACCAGGCTGATTGGCTTGAACTTCGCCGGGTATGGGACTGTGTCCCATTCGATAGGGTAAGGACGCACCACCCCCAGCTTGTTCATGTTTTACTGAAGCTTCAGCGTGTTGAGCTAGTCCTGGAACTCATCGAATCTCTTGTCACGGATGCTACCATTAGGCGACGTTCCGAGCGACGTCTTGGAAGAGTAATCAGATTGTTGATTATTGTTGTCTTCCGTTTCAGTCGCCGGGCGACGGGGAGGTACCCACTCCTTGTCCCTAGTTTGCCGAGATAAGGGACACTGGGTCCTTTTCTTCTTCTTCTTGTTCAGAAGTTGCTCCATCATCTCTCTTAGAGAGTCGATGGTCGCCTGCTGCTCCTCCAGCTTTTGAGCC
Organism: Asparagus officinalis; assembly: GCF_001876935.1. Taxonomy (NCBI): domain Eukaryota; kingdom Viridiplantae; phylum Streptophyta; class Magnoliopsida; order Asparagales; family Asparagaceae; genus Asparagus; species Asparagus officinalis. Next base: position 115,195,577 of record NC_033800.1, read on the forward strand.
ATCATCTTCGGGGTTGAGAGTTCGATCATGTGCACTCTCGCCGGCACGTCTTGACTT
>NC_033800.1:115195643-115201442 GCF_001876935.1 Asparagus officinalis
GAGATGTGGCTGCGGCCGAATGAACCTCGTCTTCACCGCAGGAGGGAGGTGCCAGGGTGGAGTAATCAAACCCAATACTTACCCCCCCGCGACTGCACGTTCGCTGGAATATGCCCTCCTGCCGGCGTCGAGCAAACCGAGTGTTAGGTCTCAGGACGGAGTCCGAGTCTAGGGAGTCGGAGAGTACTACCTTCCCCTTATCCGTCATATTAACTGTGGCGGATGAGAGCTCTAGGTCGTCGATAGCGTGTCCTTTTTGGTGACGACGCCTTCGACGGGAGGGCCTTGGTCGAGAGGACTGTTGAGAAAGTCTCTCAAATACCGAAGGTTTCACCGTTCCAACGCATTAGCAGTCGGCGAGGACCGTGTGGATGAGTCTCTCGCAGTGGAACTGAGGATTCGCCTCATGTATAGTGCGTTTGCGAGTTAAGTATTCTCTGAGGTCTTCTGTGGGCGGTTGGTGACAACCCCCAGCCTCAGAAGAATCGCTCGGTTGAGTGCATGAGAGATTTTTGGACGTGTTCTCTGGCGCACGCTGGGTGGAATGCTTTAATGCTGGAGTCAGGCGATCTCGCCTCGACTGGCGAGTCTTCGCGTTCGGGCGAACTCCTGTGCGTAGGCGAGTTTCAACCCTCCGATTGGACGAGCGGGTTTGCAAGGTGTCGCCTATTTCCTTGCCCTTACGTTTATCCGCCAAATGGTTATGGCGAGGCTCGCCAGCCTTCGAGGATTCGCCTACTCGGGTAGGCTCGTTCGCCCGGTGTGGTTTATTCGCATCAGGGATGTGACCTGAGAAGCGAAGTCCTCCTGAGCGGGTGGCTCTACCTTCCTCGGTCGGCGCTCCTGATTTGGAGGGCCTTCCGACGTCAGGCAGTTTGCCTTCTCGTCTAGCGTTTCTCGGGCCTGTACAATGATTCAGGCCATTATGAGAAACGGAGGTTTGGACCTCCTGTATGACGAGCGTTTGCCGTCGCTGTTGGTTAGCTCTCCCAGCGGGGAGAGCATCACCGCGGGCTGTGGCAGTGCAGTTTGTGCCGGAGTGAACCAGTGTTTCCTCCGAGACAGGTGTCTGCGGGGACCGCTTAGCGATCCATTTGGCAGACCCTTGTCCCTTGCGCTCGATCTCTGGCTTGGTCTTGATCAATTGCGAGGGAGCGGGTTCCTCCAACGAGACTCGGGTGGAACCCTCAGGCGCGGAGGCTTTGATCGTTTGAGGTCGGCCTCGGCGCATGACTCTGTGGCGTTTGCGGGAAGCATTGCCACCAGAGGAAGAGGAAGACAAGTACTCTTCGTACTTGGCCTGGTCGAACTCAATCTCTAGGGACTCTACAGTCGTCCCGACAGCAACTTCATCAAATTGAGCCACCACCATTTCGCTCGATGAAATAGCTCCTCCCACTATGGTCGCCATCTTCTGTAGGGTGTAAATTTGATTTCCCGAAAACAGGGAGTTTCGTTTGTATTGATAAGAAAGCTTATTACAAACTAATAATCAAATGTTTACAACAGAAGCAGATGGAATGCCCTCTTTGTTTTGTATGGGGACTTTAGGTAGCTATAGGACGCTTCGCTCGATGCTCATGTCGAGTCTGCTTCCCTTGGACCGTTCGATCGAGGTTGCTAGAGAGCTTCAGTACGCAGTAGAGGCTCGAGTCGATGGAGTTCGGGTCTGCTTAGTTCGCTGGCGATCGGAGCTCAAAACTAGGCAGTGGTGCTGTAATGCAAGGATATGCTAACAGCTTGGTCTCAACTGTTTTTCTCCAAGTTTTTCGACCTCTCTCAAAGCTTACTGGAAGAGGCTTTTAAATGGAAGAAGGACAACTTGACTGCTCCTGGAATTATAGGATGTGACCATACATTGTTCGGAGATATCCTGCTGCCCATTCGTACCACCAGTGGTCATTCGAAGAGCTGTGCTCTACGTCACGTCACGTAGGAGTGGGAAACCCCCTCCTCGTATGCGTGACAACGGCTGTCGGATGCTTGCGTGGATCTGACCAACCACCGTGCACCGGTGGCTCTTGCCCGTTGCTTGGACAACTGAGGTGAGTCGCATTTATGAGAGTGCAGACTGTTTTGACATCTGTCTGCTCACTTGTACTGTGGGCGGCCGTTCGGCGGGCCTGGAGTGCCGTGCCTTCTCTCTTTAGGTCAAGAGAGGCGGGAAAGCATGTTCCTGGCACTCGAGTAGGTTTGGACAGCTCGCCGAATGCTGGCGGATTCGTCTCCTGACTCAGACAGCCGAGGTGAGTTGCATTTATGAATGCTCAGGTGGACTCAACACCTGTTCAGTCCTTCGCACTGTGAGCAGCCGCTTGACGGTCTTGGAGTACTGTGCCCTCTCCCTTCGGGTCGAGAGAGGTGGGAAAGCCCATCTCAGCACGTGGGTTAGCTGATATCTGGCCATATTGGCGGCCTTGGGGTTGCGGGCGGATTCGACTTTGGACTCGGGCAGGCGAGTTGTGTCAAAGGCGAAATTCCACTATCCCAGTTGATCTTGGCTCGTGCGGGCGAGTTGGTTATTCAAGTGAATTTCTTGCAAGCTCACAGAGGTATTTTTTTTCTTACCGTCTACAAGACCCCTTCAAAGTTTTCAGACCTAAACCGGCTTGCGTGTGGTCTGGAATACTTTGAATGAAGAAGCGTTTTGGTGAAGCAAGCGCACTTGGTTTCTTTTAGGATTTTTAGCAAACCCTCAGCTATCAACGGGTTTGATGTGCCTTTACCGATTACCGTTTGAATCGGGCTAGCCATACTATTCCCCTCAGTATGATGAGTTGTCGAGTAGTTCCTCTTAGACTTGATGCTAAGATTTCTACTCTCAACCTTAGCCGTTCGAGTCGTGGTTTTAAGCGTTTTAAAGCTTGGGACAGGTCATGTTATTTGTCGTTTATCTCCAAGAGCGAATGAGTCATTCAGGCGAAGTCAGGTTTTGGAGGCGAAATTCTGTTCGACTTGCGGATTTGGGTCAAACTTTTCGCAGGCGAAACCTTTCTTTTCGGACGAAACTCGGTTCGGTGTGGGTGAGCCACGCGTCCGCTAGTGAGCTTCGTGCTTTCCAGCTAAGACGGCGTGGTTCTGTCACGTCGCATTCTGACGCAAACTTCGTGCTCCCCGTTTGAATCGTGGCCGTGGTTTTCGAACCCAACTGTTAGATACAACCGTCGATTTCGGTTCAGGTTTGGGTTTTTTCGATCGACCCGTTTCCCGTCTCGACGTGGCACCTCGAAATGTTAGGGGGTAATCTGGACTGTTGATTTCGATCATGGTCACGTTCTTCGTCCGCTAGTATTTGGCTTTTTGAGGGCGATCGTGGCCACGTTGGCAACTCCTCCGTTAAATAGGCTGTTCCCTTTCTTTGAGAGTCACCATGCTCATGAATCTTGAAAGTTTTCTAAAGAGAAAGAGTTCCCGCTTAATCCCCTCAATGGCGCTAAAATCCAAGAAGTGTGTCGCGAAGGGAGAAGGTCCTAGGCGCTATTCCGACCGCCTCGCCGCCGGTGCACCCATCTGCATACCTGAGACACACTCGGGTAAGTCTAGGGGTTCATCTAACGACTTCGCGTAGGTTATAAGTGTCGGGTCGGGCGGACGAGCCTCGTTTATCCCCCTTAGGTTCGGTCATCTTTGGTAGCTTCCCCGATTTAGGGCAAAGTCTGCCCCTTTTTGGGCGGATTTTGTATTCGCTCATAGGGGACGATTTCTGCCTCTACAGGCGAAATTAACTTTTGTTGGGTGGAGGCGGATTCGTCCTTGATAGGCGAGTTCGACCTCTTCTCTGGTAAAGGGGGAGCATTGTTTTCGCTTTCCAACAAGCGAATTCACCCATTTTTACTAGATTGGCGGATTCATCCTTAGGGCGGATCCTATCCTGACTCTTGTGTTTCTTCTTGCAGCGACCTTTTCTGACGAAGCCCTTCCGAAGGGGGTGGCCATCGGTCTCGCCGAAGGCACAGGCTATACGACGCCTCCTCGATTTCCTTCGTTGGATCCGATGCCCTCATTCGCCGCTGATAAGCCCCACAGCTTGATGAAGAGGGTTACGGACGGTCATCCTTTGACATTACGTGAGTTGACGACCGATGCGACACTGACATACGATGCCAGGACGGAGCTGTCGAAGCCTCAGTTCTTCTTCGGCGATGCTATGACTGATCCTTCCGTCCTGCTACTCAAAGAGAGCAGGTGGTTCCGCACAGTGGAAGGGACTCACTATTACCTCCCCAGTATGCCGAGGGGGTTCTCGATCGTCGAGCTACGGTCTCTTGCGGTTCCCCGAGTGATGAACTGGGATTTGACTCCAACTTAGGACGGGGTCACTTGTGGCGTCTTTACAGACTCCACGGCTGGGTATAGAGTGGAGAGTTCCGGTAAGCGCGTGACGGGTCTGCGCCCTGGCCTACCGTCGAACGAGCCGCCGGCAGGAGAGACGTCGCAGAGACGTTCCGCCATCGCTTCTTCCGAGTTGGCGGGAGATTTCCCCCAAAAGACTTCAGAGCCCTTGGGTGGGTATATTCTGTGCCCGGCAGCGACACTTGGTGGTCCAAGATTACTGACCACGTCCTGGCTGAGAATTCTGACCTTGAGAATTCGGAGCTGTATGTGGCCATTCGAGCCACTCGACATGGTTTGAGGATTAATGCTTCCCAGTTCCACAACATCTTGGAACTGTACTGTGCGGAAAGCGGCACATTCTTCACCCCCAACGGCGAACTTGGCATAACCCACCATGAGATGTATGACGTGTCAGGGCTGCCTCTGGGAGACTTTCCCTATGAAGAGTACGTCCCAGGCCAAGAGGAGATCGACCAGCTTTCCGACCCAAGAGGAGATCGACTGGCTTTCTGACTGTTCCCCCTTTGTAGTGGAAACTCTGTGGGAGTTGCTCTGCCATTACCACATCTGTCTCAGTACATTAGGGGCTGCGGATCACAAGGGGAAGAAGAAGAGGACTCCGGGGATCAGCCACAAGAATTGGGCTGACTATCTGTTCTCAGGGAACGATGTCAAAGGGCAGCCTGCTCTCCCACTAGGCGGGTGTGACCATGCTGAGGTGGAAAGGAGGATGGCCGAAGAGGAAGCCACAGTAGTTCTTGAACGTGACGAGGGCGGATTCAAATCCGGAATGGTCCTCCACTCGTTTCACCACCAGGCTAAGTCTCCTATATCTGGGAAGGCCTTGCTTGCAGGGTATCTCCACTCGTTTCACCACCAGGCTAAGTCTCCTATATCTGGGAAGGCCTTGCTTGCAGGGTATCTCATGTTATGGCTCAAGAGGTGTGTAATCTCCACTCACTCTATTGAGGCTATTCCCGTAGAGGTCGTGTATCCTGCGGTTTGTTTAGCCTACGGGAAGTCCTATTCCCTGGTATCGGCGATGATAGCGTGTATCCACTGGGGGCTCCGCACCCTGACGGCCCAATTCTATCACGTGTCGACTATCGATGAGGGGGACGGAGAGGTCATCAGGACTCCCAATCCTAGGGTGGGGCTTCCATACACCTACTTGATAGCGTGGTTTGTATACAGGTTTGTTCCGTTCCTTGAGCGTTTGGGGAGGTGTTCTTGGAAGTGTAGAGACATTCCTGATGCGCAGAAGACGCTCTCCCACTTTGTCCACTACAATTTTCGTCGCTTCTTCCCCTACTTCAGCGGAGGAAGATACGGCGAGTCTCTTAGGGATGCGCCGACGGCGGACCATCATACGACTCTTCCTCGTGGCGCTTTCCAATGGTTGGTAAACATTCGGCCGGGGTATCACATCCTACGTACAGGTTCTGTGTGTTACCTCGAGCCGTA
>NC_033800.1:115201452-115221959 GCF_001876935.1 Asparagus officinalis
GCTTCTTCCCCTACTTCAGCGGAGGAAGATACGGCGAGTCTCTTAGGGATGCGCCGACGGCGGACCATCACACGGCTCTTCCTCGTGGCGCTTTCCGATGGTTGGTAAACATTCAGCCGGGGTATCACATCCTACGCACGGGTTCTGTGTGTTACCTCGAGCCATATATCCCTTGCAGGTTCGTCCGCCATTTCGGGTATGACCAACTGTATGTGGGCAACGCCAATCCCCATCTGCACTTCGAAGGAGGGCTAGTGGATGGAGCTCGGGGATGGTTCTGGACTCATGCTGGCGGTACCCATGCCCGCTTTGAGCTGCCCGCGAAGGACCGTGATTTGCATCACACTCTCCTGTACTATCGGTGGTATCGGGGTGCTAGCGCTAATCCCGAAGGCTTCTGGTTTCAGGTTTCGTGTTTGGCGGAACAAGGGCGTCCCCCCACAAGGCCTCTCTGCTCTTCGAGACGGAGGGGTCGCCAAACTATTAAGGAGTGACTTCTGGAGGACCCAGCTGAGGACGTTGAGGGCGGCGACGCGGGTCTAGACGAATCTGAGGTGCCTGAGACCCGAGCTCCCTCTCCTGGTCTTTCGTTGGACCCCCAGAGTGAGCGGGGAGAATCTGAGGAGTTAACCCGGGCGGGCGAGAGGCTGGAGCGAGCCCGGAGCCCGATAGCGGGGCAGATGGGAATGCCCCTTCTATCTCCGGCAGAGGGAGATGATGGCGGAGGGTTCCAGAGTGGAAGCGACTAAGAAGGCCCGTCGCGAGGAAACTGTGGAGGACGCCAGAGCGGCGGAGGGTCAGGATGATGATGCCTTTGGGGCTGGAGCTGTTCGGTCTACCTCTTCTGCCGCATCGAAGGCGGCTCCGGTGACTTCGAAGGACACTCCCCCTCCACCTGGTGTGGGGCCACAGGCGGGGGTCTCAACGACCCCTACGCCCGCACTCGGAGGTAATGATTTTTAGTACTCTCGAGCACAATGCCGGATCTTGTATCTTCTGACATCAGTGTCTAATCTGAGCAGGTGCAGCTGAGAGAGTGATCTCTATTCCTTCGGACGAAGAGGAGGAGATCGGAGATGGAAAAGAGACTGGCGATTCAAGTAAGCCTAGGCTTAGATGTTGTTAATCTTCCTGAGCCGAAGGATCATTTGTCAATCTTTTCTTTTTCATTCGCAGCCGGCCCTTCTCATGGAGATACTGGCAAGGAGGATCCCCCTTCTTAGGAGGGTCATTCAGGCAGAGAAATGGGTGAATCAGAAGCGGATGACGACGTCTCGATTCATGAGGCGCTGTCTAGTGAGGAAGAGGCGTTGGCTCCTGAGGACAGGTCCAGCCAACAAGAGGAAAGCTCCATTCCTGCGGGATCATTGATTGGTGGGGAACCCTCGTCGCAGGAACTTTCGCCACGGAGGAGGACTCCCACTCGGTCGGTGGCCGCTTCCTCCTCTGTAGTGGCTAGCGACGCCACGGCTGCTACCCCGATGGCATCGGTGGCCTTACCGACTTCGACGTAGCCCACCCCCATTTCCGCGGTTATGACCACCAGCACTTCAATCGTAACCTCGTCTGTGGTGGAGGGGGCTGCCCTTTCTCCCTTGGAACGCTTGCGGAAGAGGAGCACAGCACGAGCCTTGGTTTACTTTGAGGACACCTTGGTTGACTACATCAGACTCGTCTTGGAGGATAATTGTTCTTTCGAGGAGTTCAAGGAGGACCTTGATCAAAACATTTTCTTCTTGATCAAGAGACTCGGCGCCACCGCGGCGAAGACGTACTTTTCCCATTTGAAGGAAGCGGAAGAGGCTGCTCAGCGGTTGCTCACCCTTCGTGCGCAGAGCTCCACAATTGTCGATCTTGCCTCCGACGAAGTCCGAGCAGCAGTGGAAGACCGCGATCGCCGCCTGAACGAGACTATTTTGCTGGAGACAAAGTTGGCCGTAGAATTGGAGCAGGCCAAGGCTGAAGACGCACGGGTAGCTCTTGAGCAGTAGACAGCTGATAACCGTCTTTCTCGCCTATCCTTCGAGATAGACGAATTGAAACGGGTTATAGCTGATGCACAGGCCTCTTTGGTCACTCGAGAGAAGGCTCGCGAGCAAACGGCGAAGGAGTTGGAGGACATTGAGTCTCGTCGGCAATTGGTTGCTGATTCCGTCGAGGAAAAGGATCGAGCTCTCAAGGAAGCCAAAGATACCGTTCAGGACTTGGTCTCGCGCACCGAGGAGGATATTTGCTGAGAGATCCTAAAGAGACTTGAACTTCGCCTAGCCGGCGAAATTCGTGAGGCAGAACTACGGTTGAAAACCTTGTAATTTGCCTTAAATTTGCCGTTGTAATAGGATTTCTTTATGAATGAAATTATCTTTCCGTTCTTGGTTACTATTGCTTCTGTGCATGCTCCATTTCTCTTTTAACATGCGTTAGCTAGGGCGTTAGTTGTGAGGGGTGGTCTTCAGCCGTCGGCGAATTTCGGCCGTAAGCTTGTCTCCTCTGCGAGCGGATTTCATCCGCAGGCTAATTTGGAATTGACTCAAGTTCCAGAAGGGTAATCAGTTTTGACCCGCGGGAATCTCAGCGGCGAATTCTCCATCAGATAGGCTCCGCTTTCGGTGGGCCACGTATCGGTTTGTGCTTACGTCAGCCAAGAAGACGTGGGCACGTCGCTTCGCATTGAATGCGGCATAGTGGGGCTCTTCGTCCATCGCGCCCAATTCGGGCCGTTGTTGAAGATCGTGGTCATGAACCGTCGGATCTTGTTTGTACAGGTAAGATCCGATTTGTTCGGCCTTACCCTTCAACTGTTTTAGCCTTGAACGGTCTAATCAAGTATTGAGGAACCGTCTAGGATTCCTAGGGTATTTAACGCCCTCACCCTCTGTTAAGAGGATCTACAGCTTTTCATTGTCTTCTCCCAGAGTAAACCCAGATTTTCCCTTCCTCATACCCCTGATGGCGCCGAAGGTGAAGAGGGTCGCTTCTAAGAAAAGGAAAGAACCGTCTTCTTCGGGCACTGCTGAGGCTGCCGCGGCCGAAGGTATTTTTTCATCCTGACTCTCGCGTGGGTTGAACAAGCATTCTTCCCTTGACTCCTCTTTGTGTTGTTGTTGTGTTTTACAGATCGAGGGGAGGCGCCGATTGCCGAGGAGCATGCGGCCGAGCCTATTCTGATTTCGGACGACGAATCTGAAGGTCCTGCGACCTCCGCCGCCTCAGACTCTGCTCCCCAGCCGGGAGCCGAACCTTGCCTCGAGATTCCACCTATTACGGCGCTCGCTCCGGGTCAAGAGCCTGCTCCCTCCGAGTCCTTGCCCTGGCAGGCTTGCGTCGAAGAGTTTGAGAATGCCGTGAGGCAGGTGATTTCCCTTGTCGACCTTGGCATGGGCAGCTTCAACAGTTTCAGGCAGTCTCTCCTTGATCGCGTGGTTGATTTGCGGCGATCAGGCAAAAATCGGCTCGCTACCCATTGCATGCAGGAGCTCCGTCTATTGGAGTCACGCATGATAGGGTTAGAGACCTTGCTACGGGAAGGTCCGAAAGCCGACATGGAGTCTTTCCTGGCTCATGTCAGGCGTCAGGAAGCTTGGGAACAGGAGGTCCGTTCCAAAGAAATAGCGGATTTGGAGTCCATCGCCAATTTCTGGGTGGGTCAACAACATTCGCTGGAGGAGCAAATTATCGACCTCAATCGCACTATAGCTCGCCTGAGGGCCAAATTGGGACAGACGGAGGCGAACTTGAAGGGGCTCCAGTCCGACGTTGTAAGGGTCAATAAGAACGCCGAGGTGGAAACTCGACGCCTCCTAGCCTTGCGCCAGGCAGACGCTGCCACCAGGTCAAGCTCTGAAGCCCGGGTTCGGAAGGCTGCTGAAGACAAAGCTCGGGAAGACCACATGAGCAAGGTGGCAGCGGCCAAAGAAGAGCTCTCCACTTTTAGCGTGTTCGACTGAGATTTCGGTCTTATGATTGTGTTAAGACATTTTACTTATGACTCGTTTGTTTATAAAGTCATAACTTTGTTCAAATATATTTTCTTAAAAACTGGGTGCATGTTTTGCTTCTTTGAACGTAATATTATGACTTTCGCAATTGAAAAAACCATAACTTTGTTCAAATGTACTGTCTAGAAGCATTCATTGACGTTTGTGTTTGCTCATTGTGTGTACACTTTCTGATACATCGCCCTTCTGTGTTTTGCCCTGTAATGGCCGGCAATCTTGCGTCACAGGCGGAGTTCCCCTTGTGACGACGAGTTTGCTTTAAGGGCTAAGCTCTATTCTGGCGAGTTCACAGCGTCGGCGAAGTTGGGGAGACGATGAGTTCACTTAAATGACAAAACTCGACTCCTGATAGGTTCACATTACTGTCGAAACACAGTTGGTTGTCGAGTTCGTCTGCAGGCGAGACTCGAGCACGGCGAATTTTACTCAGGGGCTGAGCTCAACTGCTGGCGAGAAGGTCAAATTCGACTGGCAGCGAGTCTACGCTACAGGCGAACCCGTACAATGGTGAGTTTGAGTTTGAAGGCTGAACTCGATTGATGGCGAATTTATGCCACAAGCGAAACTCGTATGATGGCGAGTTTACACAACAGGCAAAACTTTTGACATGTCAAATTCGTTCCCCAGTTGGAGATCCGACCGTGGGCGAAACTTATGCCACGCGTCTGTCTGCGGGCCTAAGTGCTTGCCAGCTAAGGCTCTGCGGGTGCATTAACGCCCATTAATCGTGAGGTGACAGAACGCCTCGCCTACTGGGCTCAATCCGATCGGTCGGTTTGGAGTCCCGAAAGGAATAGCCTTTATTGGCGTTGAGCTCGAAGCATTGCAGGACATCTGGACCACTCGATCATCTGAGGGGATAGATCATGGCCGTCGAATTTTCGGCTATATAGGTACTTTCCGTATTTTCAGCCGAGTTCTCACCTCTTCGAGAAAAATCCGCGAGAAGAAGATCGCTGTTGAAACCTCTTCTGCTTCATGGCTTCCGACTCTGACCACAGTGCTTCCGAGGGTGTAGGTTCCTCCGCCACCATCGTCGACGTTGGTGCTCTACCCGTTTCCCCAGCTAACTCGGCCCAGGGGTCTTCCGCCCCAGACCCTATGGCTCACCCCGTGTTCAAGGCTCTCTAGAAGTTGGAGGGCTTGGTGCACGGCATCGGTATCTCGGTCGGCATAGGTGACGGAAGATACTATGATGCGCTCTCTCTCGTGGAATCGGGTTTGAAGGTGGTCTACCGCGAGGGTGGCGCCTTGCTTGCACGGCAGTGTAAGCGGGAGCTTGAGCACGTGGTGGGGCTGATGTACCGCCTCGAAGAGCTGGCGTACGACGACCCTTCCAACGTGCCACCGCCTCTCTCGCTGCGCCAAGTGCTCGAGCGCCAGGAGCGGGCGAGACGTATACAGGCGAAGGAGGCCGAGCTCGGGCACCTGCGCAAGTAGTGCAAGGTGGTGCGGGCCCGGATGGATGCTTATCTGGACGCCGCTTTCTTCAAAGACGCCGGGTCCCTTCGTGGCGAGGCGATGCTGCTGGAGCTTGAGCAGGAGAACAGGGCAATCTGCTGTGCTGCTGAGGAGGTGGATCGAGCGCTTCAGCTCCTCCGCCAGGAGGAAGAAGCGAAGCCTACCCATTGGCCAATAGATGCGGCAAAAACTGGTCAGAGGCGGCGAAGGCCACGACGGTGTGGCAGGCGGCCCTGGCGCGGTCAAAAGGCCGAGATTGGCTACTTCAGCCTGTTGGACAGCTCCTCTGAGGCTCGCTCTCGACGATCTCTGCTCTTTTCTTTTCTTCATTTTTGTTGTGTTTATAATTTAGTTGATGCGTGCGGATCATGACGTAAACTAAAAACTTATGTAAATTTGGCCGCGTTCAATGGGCGCCGCTTTTCTTTGCTTATCGCCTGCTTTGCATGCATATTTTTTTCTTTGTCTGCGTCTGTTTTGGCATTTGAGGTGAAGCTTGGTCGAACCTCTGACTATCTTGTTTTGACTAGTCGTATTAAGCTCTTGTCCTGCCCTTGGTTGCTCACAGTGTGGGATCGGATTAACTCCGATCTTCGCGTTGTAGCCCAAATAGGATCGAGAGAGTAACTCTTGGCTTGCGGCAAAGAACAATCGTTCGCTCATGCGGCCAACTGAAGAGCCCAACTGTGATTCGCCACTCGATGAGTTGTTGCCTAGGGAACCGACAGACAGGTCGTCTGCCGAACCACCTTCAACAATTGTCGTTATTTGGGAATGTGACAATTGATTGTGGTAGGAGCCATCACGTGGTAGACTACTACCCCTCAGTTATCCTAAGGGAATATTAGAATATCTGGAATAGGTCAAATAGTTCAGGGACGTAGGAGTATGACTATTGACAGAAGTAATAGCACGTCGTGTGGTAGGCTATTACTTAGGCTGTGCTACTCGTAGGAATAACGACGCCAATCATCAGAAGTGATCATTAACCTGATGGGATTTTTGTCGCGATTGGAGCGACTGTTGGGACCTACCATCCTTCTGAAGAGGATTGGTAAGTGGATTTTGTCAGAGGTTTAATGTTAACGTGACAGGGGCTGTTGTGATTGGAACGACTTTGAGGACCTACCATCCTTTAGGAGACGATTGGTAGGGGACTTTGTCAGAGGTTTAATGTTAACGTGACAGGGACTGTCGTGATTGGAACGACTTTGAGGACCCACCATCCTTTAGAAGAGGATTAGTAGGGGACTGTGGCTCTGGTCCTAACTATCTGAAGGTTTGACCAAGCAGGCGTTTGATGTCGCCTGCCACTTGAGAGGTTCGCCAAGACAGGGAGCTTAGCTCAAGAAGTGGACTTCGCCTAGACTGATAGGCTTGCTTGATATGAGTGATTCGCCTGATCTGAGCGATCCGCTTGATCTGAACGATTCGCCTGATCTGAACGATTAGCCTGTACTGAGCGGTTCGCCTGTACTGGTAACCTGGCTCCAGGAATTGAAGCATAGGAATAGTTTTACCTCTTATACCATTTGGAGGGTGTGAGGGCTAGTTTAAACTCATGCACTCGTGGGAGTTGGTGAAGGAGAACTAGGGGTAGTACTTCTTCAGATACTTGCCGTTGATGGGCATCATGATCTTATCGCCATTCGGCTTGACGAGGCGATAGGCGCCGTTCGAGTAGACTGTCTCTACTACGAATGGTCCTTCCCATTTGGATTGGAATTTCCCCTTCTTCTTGGAAGTGAGGATCATTAGTCGGCGAACGGAGAGCACCAGCTCTCCTTCCTTGAAGGCTCGGTGTCTGACTTTCTTGTCGAAATTCTTGGCCATTCGAGCTTGATAAAACTTTATGTGCTGTTGAGCTTCTAGTCGTTTATCGTCCAACGCTTCGAGCTCTGCGAGTCGCAGTTAGTGATTTTCCTCGCCCGTCATCCCTGTTGCTAAGGCGACGCGGAGGGATGGAATTTTAATCTCTAATGGCAATACGGCTTCACAGCCATATACCAATGAGTAGGGCGTGGTGCCAGTCGGTGTGCGAACCGTTGTGCGATATGCCCACAGGCTCTCGCCTAGCCTTTCGTTCCAATCGCGTTTGCTAGTGGAAGTCAGTTTGGTCAAGATCTTGATAATTGTTTTGTTGAAGGCCTCGGCCAAACCATTCGCTGAAGGGTTGTAGGCCGTGGAAGAGAGGTTCTGTATTCGGAATTTGTCACAGAACCTGGTGAATGCATGGCTAACGAATTGCGTGCCATTGTCATGAATAATATGCCAGGGTACGCCGTATCGGTATATGACATGGTGCTTGATGAATTTGATCACGTCATTAGTCTTGACTTCCCTTAAGGGGATGGCTTCGGCCCACTTAGAGAAGTAATCGGTGATCGCGAGGATGAAGCGATGGCCTTTCGCCGATGGTGGAGAAATTTGCCCGACTATGTCCATCCCCCATGCTTCGAAGGGCCAAGACGCCCTCTCGGATGCAGATCCTCAGGAGGCTGGTGCATGTAGTTTGTGTGGATTTGGCATTTGTAGCAGCGCTTCGCATAAGCGACTGCGTCAGTAACTATCCCAGGCCAGAAGTAGCCTATCCTCCATAGGCGATCCCAAAGTTTGGGTCCAGGCTGATGAGCCCCGCACGCGCCGTCATGGGCTTCGCGTAGGGCCTCTTGCGCTTCTGCCTTTGAAAGACAGCGAAGCAACAAGCCGTCGTATGACCTCCGATACAACGTTTTAGTGGTTGAATCATAGTAGAACCGCGAGGCACGTCGTCGGATAGACTCTCGTTCCTTCGCGTCTTCGGGCAATATGCCGTATAGGACATAATCGATGATCGGGAGATGCCAGTCTTCTTGATCAGGCTGATCCGGGGTTTGATGAGTGGCGTTCACCTCTGGGACGTCTCTTAGTCGAAAGAGTTTTCGGCTGGCGACTGTGACTCGTTGGGTCGTCCCCAAGGGCTGGGCTAAGTTAGCCGCCAAGGATGCGAGAGCATCCGCATGTGTGTTCTTAGAACGAAGCACGTGCTCAATGCGAAAACTCTCGAATAACTCCACTAGTCTAACAACCGCTATGTGGAGTGGGATGAGATCGTCGTTCTTGACTTCATACTCGCCAGTCATTTGTTTAACGATGAGTTGGGAGTCGCCGTAAGCCTCCATATGCTTGATCCCTAACTCTTTGGCCAACTCGAGCCCTATGAGCAGCGCGTTGTACTCAGCCACGTTGTTAGTGCACACGGTTTCGTCAAGGAAAAAGCCCGGGGTAACACGTGGCCATGTGGAGAGGTGAGGACCACCCCCACTCCTGTAGCAATAGAACCGCTCGCGCCTGCACGAGACACGCCGTCAAAGAACATCTGCCACACCTCTGGTGACGAAGTCACGTTGGCTTCGGGAGGTTCATCTGGCAGGTCTTCAAATAGATCGGTCTTCGCCCCCAGCGGGTGACTAGCCATGAGATCGCAGATGGCTTGTCCCTTGACTGATTTTTGTAGTATGAAGTGGATGTCGTATTGAGAGAGTAGAAGTGCCCACCTGGCCATGCGCCAGTTTAACGCTGCCGGTTGTGTCATGAAGACCCGAATGGGGTTCATCCGGGAGATGACATGGATCGTTTGGCCAACCAAGTAGTGCCGCATCTTTTGGATGGCGAACACCAAAGCTAGGCATTCTTTCTCGACCATTGGGTACCGCTGTTCGGTGCCCTGCAAGGTTTTGCTTAGGTAGTAGATTCCTTGCTCGTGGCCTGCATCGTCGTTTTGTGCCAAGAGGGCGCATAGAGAATGTTCCATGGCCCTTATATATATGAGGAATGGCCTCCCTGAGATTGGCGCCGCGAGGACAGGCGGGTTTGAGAGATAAGCTGTGATCTCTTCAAAGGCCTTTTGGCATGGCTCGTCCCAGACGAAGGAAGTACCTTTCTTCATCAGCTTAGAGAAGGGTTGACACTTGCCCGAGAGATTTGAGATGAATCTTCGGATATAAGCCAGTCGTCCCTGGAGGCCCCTTAGCTCTTTAAGATTTCGGGGTGGCTGAAGCTCTTGAATAGCTCGCACCTTGTCTGGATCAATCCGGATTCCTTTTGTCGTGATGACAAAACCGAGGAATTTACTGCTAGACATCCCCAAGAATGACTTAGTAGGATTCATCTTGAGTTGATGAGTCCTCATGAGTTCGAACATCGCCCTCAAGTCTTGGAGGTGGTCCTCCTTGCGGCGACTCTTCACGACCAGGTCGTTGACGTAGCTGTTGTCAATAATGACATCCGTGATGGGCAGAGGAAATTCGTCTTTAGGGCACGCGGCATTGAGGTTCCTAAAGTCGATGCAGATACGGATCTTACCATTCTTCTTCAAGACCAGAACAATATTCGCCACCCAGTCAGGGTGTTGCTCCTCTCTGATGAAACCGGATTCAATCAGTTTCTTCACTTCAGCTTCGATCGCCTCCATGATCTGAGGGCGAATCCGCCTCTGCTGTTGTTTGATTGGCTTAGCGTCAGGGCTGATGTTGAGGCGATGCATGGCGACCCGCGGGTCTAGGACGGGCATATCCTCATAATTCCATGCGAAGACGTCAATGTATTCCCGTATGAGGGTGATGAGGTCCTCTTTTTCCTGAGGAGGCAGACTGCCGTTGATGAATATGGGTTTGGAATTCGCCTCGGTAGCCATGTTCACCAAGAGGACTTCGTCTTCGGTTGGCAATTCGCGTTGTTCAAAGCGACTGTTCCACTGGGCGTTAACATGGTGATCCCATGTCTCGTCATAGAGTGGAAGTTGTCCGTCCTCCGCCATTTCGACGGGGTCTATCGTAGCCATGTTGACTGTAAGGCTATCGAACAGATCCCTCACACTAACGTCCGAGTCCCAAGCCGAAGTTGCTGACGATTGATCCCCCGAACATGCATAGTCGGAATCCTCGTTGATGCAAAAACACAAATCCGACGAGAAGGAGGAGTAGCCTAAGCCTCTCCTAGTCTTGTTGAAGTAGTTTGAGGGTTTCCCCTTGGGTACGTAGGCGGGTCGGATGACCGTCTTGCGTCCTCGGCCGTAATTCAGGCCCTCTAAACGAGTGAGGTCATACCCCATGTCGCTCATCATACGTTTCACAACTCGACTGTATTACGAAAACTAGGGCGCTGAGTCCTCGTCCTCAGATTCATCCCATAGCGTGTGCAGGGGATGATCGACCCGGCCGAAAATAATATCTTTTCGATAATTATTTCGAGCCGGCATCGCAAAAACGAAACACAGCTTGCCGATGACCTGATCGGCTGCGTCTTGGCGACGTATGCGAGCAACGAGCGTCGACGGCAAGTGTAGGGAAGGATCACTATAGAGTGTCGACCATAAGTTATCAGGTGCTTCATCCTCGGACGTGGAGCAAGACGACAAATAAGCAAAGTCGGATTTCTCATTCATGATAATTTTTTCCGCCTGAACAGCGTTAGTTACATGGTGACTCTCGTAACCGATTACAATTGACTCGAAGTCATTCAGAATTAAACTGTCACCATATTCAGGCTCGCTGTCCGCCTCGTTGCCACTCTCCAGTTCTTCTGCTGGTGGCTCGTCGGGGTCCTGGTATAGCAGAGAATCCGCGAAGTAGTTTTTGACGCCTTTAAAGGGCTGCTTGTCGACCACTACTGTCTTTACTCGCTCATAGTCGTCCATGTACTTCAAGCACTGGTGCAGTGTGGACGGGACTATTCGGTTGCCATGAATCTACGGACGTCCCAAGAGCATGTTGTAGGAGGGTTCGGCGTCGATGACGTAGCACGTCACCTCCGTCTTCATGTCGCCTCTCCGTATGTTGTAGGAGGGTTCGGCATCGATGACGTAGCACGTCACCTCCGTCTTCATGTCGCCTATCCGACATTTCAGGCGGATTTTGCCGAGCGGCCAAGTCCCCGTGGCGTTAAAGCCGAAGATGGTTGTCGCGGTCGAGGCTAGGCGCTTTGACGGTATCCCCAAGTGTTTGATTAACTTCAGGGGCACGATGCTCAGCGCCAACCCTGGATCGACCTGAATCCGATCCACTTTTGACGAGCCGACGTATCCTGTGAAGTACAGCGGCCGGTCATGGGATGTGCTCTTGATGAGCATGTCCTCAGGAGTGAAAGTGATGTACGGGACCCGTCTCTCGGAGACTTGGCAGCAAGTCGTACATTCCTGTTCTGCCTCTGTTTCTTTCGAGAAATGGGTAGAGAACGCCTCTGAGTCGGCTAACGCCTCTTGTAAGGCCTCCCAGGTAGATCTGGATAACCGGAGGAGGTCGTACATGGTGATTCGCGCGGGGATGCTTTTCAGTTGCGCGAGCACGTTGAATCGGAAAGGCTGGCAGCTTGAGCTTGGTCCGTCCGGATTGGGAGGGGTTGCTGCGGCTGGCCTCGCGGGGGGTCCTGTCGGGTTCTCCACCCTCGCGGGATATTCTTTCACGAATTCTTTCCCTGCTCTCGTGGCGAAGACGTTGGCGTCCTCTTCAGAGTCTGTCAGGGCAGTCATCGCCGTGTTATCTCTATCCAGGATGGCGGAGACAACATTGCAGTGTTTTCTCCTAGCCTCCTTGGAAGGCTGTACAGTCCATTGCTCATCATTAAGGAGGTCTGGATGGACCCACATTACCAGCCCCGATGGCAGAGTCTGTGGGACCAAACCCTTTCCCCGCTGGTTGTGAGGATTGTCATTAGTGATTTTCAAGACCGCCTTGGGGATAGGAATCACCCCCGCTGGAGCTTGAACCTCCGGGAGATCTCTCCCAAAGCTCAAAGTGATCATGTTCGCAGTCACTTGCTTTTGGACTTTCTCTTTCTTCAAAACCCCCGCGTCGTAGAGGGCCTGGAGCTTGTCCTTGAGGACGTAGCACTTGGTCGTGTGATGGCCAAGGAATCTATGATAGGCACAGTAACTTGGGTCACCGGTTTTGTCTGCCTCCTCAGGCTTCGTGGCTTCTGGCAACTTAATTCGCCCACTCTTGAGTAGAGTGTCGAAGGTCGCCACCACCTGGTCTTCTTTGAAGTCGTATTTCCGCGGGGGGCACTGTTCAAATTACCTAGGTTTCGGCTTTTGAGCAGCCTTTGGTGCCGGGGCGGAGTCGACCGCCATGATCTCTTTTCCCCTCAACTGAGGAGGATTCTTTGGCGCAGCTAGCTCTGCTGCTCCTTTCTTGGACTGCGGCTCCTTGGCCTCCAGCCTCTTGATCATGTTTTCGACTTGCTCACCTTGGCGAACAAGCTCCTTCCAAGTCCGGGTCTCTACTGCCCCTATCTTGGACAAGATATGGATCGACAGGTTGTTGTGGCACATCTCAATCAGTGTCGACTCGGAAACTTGGTCCCGACAGTGGACTGATCGATTCCGAAATCTCTTCACGAAGTCATTGACCGACTCCGACTTCCGCTGCTTCTCCGCAAGGAGAGTGGCCATTGACACTTCCGTGTCATCGTCGAAGAAGCGGGCGAGGAAGAGTTTTTCAACGTTGGCCCATGCCTTGATAGAGCCGGGTTCTAGTTTGCGGAACCATTCTAAGGCCACCCCATTGAGGGTACCTATGAATAGTCGAGTGAGAATGGAGTCATTCCCCGTAAGGAATCCAGTCTGCGCCATGAAGTAGTAGATGTGCTGCGAGGGCGATCCCTTGCCATCAAACTGTACCAGGCTGATTGGCTTGAACTTCGCCGGGTATGGGACTGTGTCCCATTCGATAGGGTAAGGATGAACCACCCCCAGCTTGTTCATGTTTTGCTGAAGCTTCAGCGCGTTGAGCTGGTCCTAGAACTCGTCGAATCTCTTGTCACGGATGCTACCGCTAGGCGACGTTCCTAGCGACGTCTTGGAAGAGTAATCAGATTATTGATTACTGTTGTCTTCCGTTTCAGTCGCCGGGCGACGGGGAGGTACCCACTCCTTGTCCCTAGTTTGCCGAGATAAGGGACACTGGGTCCTTTTCTTCTTCTTCTTCTTCTTGTTTAGCAGTTGCTCCATCATCTCTCTTAGAGAGTCGATGGTCGCCTGCTGCTCCTCCAGCTTTTGAGCCATCGTCTGCTCGGGGTTGAGTTCGGTCATGTGCACTCTCGCCGGCGCATCTTGACTTGAGCACAAGGTCTGAGATGTGGCTGGCGCCGAATGAACCTCGTCTTCACCGCAGGAGGGAGGCACCCGGGTGGAGTAATCAAACCTAATACTTACCCCCCTGTGACTACGTGTTCGCTGGTATATGCCGTCCTGCCGGCGTTGAGCGAACCGAGTGTTAGGTCTCAGGACGGAGTCCGAGTCTAGGGAGTCGGAGAGTACTACCTTCCCCTTATCCGTCATATTAACTGTGGCGGATGAGAGCTCTAGGTCGTCGATAGCGTGTCCTTTTTGGTGACGACGCCTTCGACGGGAGGGCCTTGATCGAGAGGACTGTTGAGAAAGTCTCTCAAATACCGAAGGTTTCACCGTTCCAACGCATTGGCAGTCGGCGAGGACCGTGTGGATGAGTCTCTCGCAGTGGCACTGAGGATTCGCCTCATGTATAGTGCGTTTGCGAGTTAAGTATTCTCTGAGGTCTTCTGTGGGCGGTTGGTGACAACCCCCAGCCTCAGAAGAATCGCTCGGGTGAGTGCACGAGAGATTTTTGGACCTACTTAGGTAGGCTCGCTTGCTCGAGGAGATTTATTCACATCAGGGATGTGACCTGAGAAGCGAAGTCCTCCTGAGCGGGTGGCTCTGCCTTCCTCGGTCGGCCCTCCTGATTTGGAGGGCCATCCGACGTCAGGCAGTTTGCCTTCTCATCTAGCGTTTCTCGGGCCTGTATAATGATTCAGGCCATTGTGAGAAACAGAGGTTTGGACCTCCTGTCTGACGAGCGTTTGCCGTCGCTGTTGGCTAGCTCTCCTAGCGAGGAGAACATCGCCGTGTGCTGTGGCAGTGCAGTTTGTGCCGGAGTGAACCGACATTTCCTCCGAGACAGGTGTCTGCAGGGACCGCTTGGCGATCCATTTGGCAGACCCTTGTCCCTTGCGCTCGATCTCTGGCTTGGTCTTGATCGATTGCGAGGGAGCGGGTTCCCCCAACGAGACTCAGGTGGAACCCTCAGGCGCGGAGGCTTTGACCGTTTGAGGTCGGCCTTGGCGCATGACTCTGTGGCATTTGCGGGAAGCATCGCCACCAGAGGAAGAGGAAGACAAGTACTCTTCGTACTTAGCCTAGTCGAACTCAATCTCCAGGGACTCTACAGTCGTCCCGACAGCAACTTTATCAAATTGAGCCACCACCATTTCGCTCGATGAAACCGCTCCTCCCACTGTGGTCGCCATCTTCTGTAGGGTGTAAATTTAATTTCCCGAAAATAGGAAGTTTCGTTTGTATTGATAAGAAAGCTTATTACAAACTAATAATCAAATGTTTACAACAGAAACAGAGGGAATGCCCTCTTTGTTTTGTGTGGGGACTTTAGGTAGCTATAGGACGCTTCGCTCGATGCTCGTGTCGAGTCTGTTTCCCTTGGACCGTTCGATCGAGGTTGCTGGAGAGCTTCAGTTCGCAGTAGAAGCTCGAGTCGATGGAGTTCGGGTCTGCTTAGTTCGCCGGCGATCGGAGCTCAGAACTAGGCAGTGGTGCTGTAATGCAAGGATTATGCGAACAGCTTGGTCTCAACTGCTTTTCTCAAAGTTCTTCGACCTCTCTCCAAGTTTACTAGAAGAGGCTTTTAAATGGAAGAAGGACAGCTTGACTGCTCCTTGAATTATGGGATGTGACCATACATTGTTCGGAGATATCCTGCTGCTTATTCGTACCACCAATGGTCATTCGAAGAGCTGTGCTCTGCATCACGTTACGTAGGAGTGGGAAAGCCCCTCCTCGTATGCGTGACAACGGCTGTCGGATGCTTGCGTGGATCTGACCAACCACCGAGCGCCGGTGGCTCTTGCTCATTGCTTGGACAACTGAGGTGAGTCGTATTTATGAGAGTGCAGACTGTTTTGACATTTGTCTGCTCACTTGTACTGTGGGCGGCCGTTCGGCGGGCCTGGAGTGCCGTGCCTTTTCTCTTCAAGTCAAGAGAGGCGAGAAAGCATGTTCCTGGCACTCGAGTGGGTTTGGACAGCTCGTCGAATGCTGGCGGATTCGTCTCCTGACTCAGACAGCCGAGGTGAGTTGCATTTATGAATGCTCAGGTCGACTCGACACCTGTTAAGTCCTTCGCACTGTGAGCGGCCGCTTGACGGTCTTGGAGTACTGTGCCCTCTCCCTTCGGGTCGAGAGAGGTGGGAAAGCCCATCTCAGCACGTGGGTTTAGTTGATATCTGGCCATATTAGCAGCCTTGGGGTTGCGGGCGGATTCGACTTTGGACTCGGGCAAGTGAGTTGTGTCAAAGGCAAAATTCCACTATCCCAGTTGATCTTGGCTCATGCGGACGAGTTGGTTATTCAAGTGAATTTCTTGCAAGCTCACAGATGTATTTTTTTTTACCGTCTACATCCATTAATAGGCATCACAATCTTGTCTCCATTTGGTTTGACGAGGCGATACACTCCATTCGAATAGACCGTCTCTACTACGAATGGTCATTTCCATTTGGGTTGGAATTTTCCTTTCTTCTTGGAATTAAGTATCATCGGTCATCAGACAGCGAGAACCAAGTCTCTTTCCTTAAAATACCTATGTTTGACCTTCTTATCAAAAGCTCTAGATATTCGGGCTTGATAGAACTCGATATGCTGTTGAGCTTCAAGCCGCTTCTCATCTAACGCCTCAAGCTCTTCGAAACATTATTGATGACTTTCTTCAGTAGTCATCACTGTTGCAAGGGCAATGCGAAAGGACAAAATTTGGATTTCCAGAGGCAATACAGCTTCACATCCATATACCAAGGAGTATGGTGTGGTGCTAGTTAGGGTACGGGCCGTAGTGCGATACGCCCATAAACTCTCACCGAGCTTCTCATCCCAATCGCGTTTGCTGGCAGATGTCAGCTTCGTTAAGATCTTAACGATCATTTTGTTGAAAGTTTCAGCTAGTCCATTTGCCGATGGATTGTAGGTTGTGAATGCTAGGTTCTGAATTCTGAACTTATCTTATAACCGAGTAAATGCATAACTAACAAATTATGACCCATTGTCGTGAATGATATGTCTCAGGATGCCGTATCTGTAGATGATGTGATACTTTATGAATTTGATCACATAATTGGTTTTGTCTTCTCTTAAAGGAATGACTTCGGCCCATTTAGAGAAGTAATCAGTTATTGCCAGAATTAAACAATGACCTTTTGTTGATGGCGAAGATATCGGTCCGGCGATATCCATCCCCCATGTCTCAAATGGCCATGAAGTTACCGTTGGACGCAGGTCTTCAGGCAGTTGATGTATGTAATTGGCGTGGATCTGACACGCATGTCAACGATGTCGCTGATCATCTTGGGTTAGTAGTATCCTATTCTTCATAAGTGGTCCCAGAGTTTGGGTCCGGATTGGTGAGCTCCACAGGTACCATCATGGGCTTCCTTCAGGGCTTCTTGCACTTCTTTTGTTGACAGACACCGTAGTAGCTTGCCGTTATACGACCTATGATATAGTGTTTTCGTCGTCGAGTCATAGTAAAATCTTGGCGGACGTCTACGAATAGACTCTTGCTCTTTAACATCTTCAGGGAGTATGCTATATAAAACATAGTCAATGATTAGAAAATGCCAATCTCTTGGTTCAAGTTGACCTATCGTATTGTGAGTTGCATTCACTTCCAGAGCATACTTTGATCGAAAGAGTTGTCGGCTTGCGACAGTGATATATTGACTTGTCCCTGGCGGCTGAGGTAGAGTAGCTGCAAGTGCCACCAATGCATTTGCGTGCGTATTCTTGGAATATGATACATAACAAATGTGAAAGTCTTCAAATGACTCAGCTAATTTTATAGCTACTTTATGACATGGGATTAAGTCATCATTCTAGACCTTATATTTCCCTGTCATCTTATTGACGATGAGCTTGGAGTCGCCATATGCTTTAAGATGTTTTACCCCTAATTATTTAGCGGGATCGAGTCCAATGAGCAAGGCATTGTAATCGGCCACATTGCTGGAGCATAACTCTGTTAAAGAGAAGGCTCGAGGTAGTACTAGATTTTAGGAGAGATCAATACGGTCCCCACTCCTGCAACGATTGTCCTTTCTGGGTTTGCCTGGGATGTACCATCTAAAAATAATTGTAAGATTTCCTTTTGTGAAGTCACATTGGCTTCGTGGATTTCATTCGGTATGTCTTCGAATAAGTCAATTTTCAATTCTAACGGATGGCTGGCCATGAGCTCGCAGATGACCTACCCTTTGACGAACTTCTGTCACATGAAGTGTATATCATATTAAGACAACAATAGTGCCCATCTTACTAGACACCAATTTAATGATCCGAGTTGTGTCATGAAGTCTCGGATGAGATTTACTCAAGAGATGACATGTATGGTTTGACCGACCAAGTAATGTCGTATTTCCTGAATTGTGAACATTAGGGCCAAACATTCCTTTTGACCATGGGATACATATGTTCGGCTCCCTGTAAGGTTCTACTTAAGTAACAAACAACTTGCTCGTGGCTGTTGTCATCATCTTGCGCTAACAGGGCACCCAAAGAATGCTCCATTGCCCACATATAAATCAAGAAGGGTTTCCCTGAGACTAGGACCGCCAAAACTGGCGGATTCGAGAGATAAGTTTTGATCTCATCGAACGCTTTCAAGTCTCATCCCACATGAAAGATACACCTTTCTTCATTAGTTTTGAGAAGGGCTGGCATTTACCGGAGAGATTTGCGATGAACCTACGGATGTACACCATACGTCCCTGCAGTCCCCTTAATTCTTTGAGATTCCTAGGTGGCTATAGCTCCTGGATAGCTCGCACTTTGTTGGGATATATACGAATCTCTTTTATTGTGACGATAAATCCGAGGAATTTGCCACTTGACATTCCCAAACATGATTTTGTAGGGTTCATTTTTAGTTGGTGCAATCGCATTAGTTCGAACATCGTCATTAAATCTTGAAGATGGTTGTCTTTGCTGCGACTCTTCACAACCAGATCATCTACGTAGCATTCCACTATTTTTTGTAGGTGATCTCTGAAAATAATGCTCATGGCGCGTTGGTATGTTGTGCATGCGCTCTTGATTCCAAAGGGCATTGCTGTGTAACAATATATTCCTAACGGAGTCCTGAACAAGGTATGTTTCTCATCTTCGGGGTACATTTTAATTTGATTATACCCTGAAAAACCATCCACAAAAGACATTCTATCGAACCCACATGTATTGTCAATGATGACATCTGTGATGGGTAGAGAAAATTCTTCTTTTGAACATGCAGCATTAAGATCCCTAAAGTCGGTGCAGATATAAATCTTTTCATTCTTCTTTAGGATCAGAACGATATTGGTCATCCAATCCGGATATTGTTCCTCTCTGATGAAGTCTGAATCGATCAACTTCTTCACTTCAGCTTCTATCACATCCATGATTTGTGGACAAAACCGTCTTTGATGTTGTTTGATTGGTTTAGAGCCCGGTTTGATATTGAGGTGAGGCATGGCCACCCGAGGGTCCAAGCCAGGCATATCCTCGTAGTTCCAGGTAAAGACGTTAATATACTCCCGGATGAGAGATATAAGGTCTCCTTTCTCCTGAGGAGGTAGATTATCGCTTATAAATATAGGTTTGGGGTTAGCCTCATGCCCCATCTTTACCTGAAGTATTTTGTCCTCAGTAGGTGGGTCACGTTGTTCAAACCAACCACTCTATTGGGCTTTGACATGACGGTCCCATGCTTCATTGTAAAGCAGGACCTGGTTGTCCTCTCTGATTTTGGTGGGTTCAAGTGCGGCCATGTTAACTGTAAGATTCTTAAATACATCCCATATGCTGACATCTGAATCCCACATTGAGGATGCTGATGATGAATCCATGGAGTGAACTTCTTCGGATTCTTCTCTGGAGGCACACCATTGTTCTGATAAAGGGGAGATATATCATAGGCCTCTCCCAGTTTTATGATAGTAATCGTCGGGTCTTCCTTTGGGAACGAAGGGTAGTACAAGTGTTCTTCATCCTTTATTGAAATTCAAACCCTTACTACAGGAGAAGTAATAACCCATATTCTCCATCATACATAAGGTATTTTGTTCGTAATGCGAGAATTAGGGAGCATGCTCATCTTCTCCTGAGCCATTCCAAAGTGTGCGCAAAGGCTGATCTGCCTTCCCAAAGATAATATCTTTCTGATCACTATCTTGGGTCGGTACTATAAAGTAGGCTCGCTAGGACTTGATCATTTGTGTTCCTATTGTAGACGACGGATGTACAGACTGTTCGCGTGGAAAACTGTTGCTTTCTTCATTAATGAGATAATTGTCATCTTGAGTTACAACTTTTTGAGTTACAAAAGATCCGGTCTTTTATAGATCCGGTTACAATTAAATCAAAGAAAATAAAGAAAAAATTACAACTCTCCTCTGTGAACAAATCACGAGCTCCTGTTTTGCGGTCGCTCGCTTTGGTGGGTTCTTTGCCTGCGCCGGGGTTAATCCGTGGACCACCGCGCGATCTAGATCCGGTCGGATCTACACGAGTATGCGGGTATTATTCCACGAAGGGAATAATAGCCGGGAGGGATTAATCCACCAAGGGAATAATCGCTCAGATCTCGAGATCTAAGACCAAGCTTAGATCTGGAGTGTAGTCTCGTGTAGATCTCAGATCTGTTCTTTCTTCCTCTCGAGATCCTGCCTTTTCTGACGTGGATGGTCGCCGAGGATCAGATCCGAATGTGCAAGTCTTCTGGTCTTCAAAGCTCCGAGTTCACTCTTCAATCCGGCAGAGTTTCGGCTCTTGAAAGTTCGACCTCCGAAAATGAACATCTCTAGGCCTATTTATAGGCTCTCAGGACAGTGGCTGCAAAAAGGGAATTGTCGGCCGGCAGAGTTTCGGCTCTTGAAAGTTCGACCTCTGAAAATGAACATCTCTAGGCCTATTTATAGGCTCTCAGGACAGTGGCTGCAAAAAGGGAATTGTCG
>NC_033800.1:115230531-115261097 GCF_001876935.1 Asparagus officinalis
CTTTTGATTTCAACTGAGGAATTCATCCTCATCATCTATCTACAGCTCCTTGTGTTTATAGAGAAGATTTCTAACTCTTTTATTTAGCTTATTTATCTTTTGTTTTTCATATTCATATCTTAGCTAGTTTATTTGAGTTAGAATTTTATTGTTCTCATTTATCACTCACACCTCAATTGAGTTTTTAATATTATTCATACAATATATTGCTGAGTAGTGGTGAGTGATTTAGTGAGAGTGAGTTTCATTGTGTTCTCATCTATTATAAAGAAAAAATCTTGTAAGTAAGCCTTATTGTGAGAATATCACCTTGTAATACATATTTACACTAAGAGGAGTGTGTGGTGAGGACGTAGTCGATACTAAGAGGAGTGTCATCGTTAGTAAAGCCTAGAGAGAGGTAGTAAAACCGAGCACTTGAGGGAGGTGATACGTGAGGACCAATACTTGAGGTTGTAGTTTGTGTATGTACGTTGTGGGAGATTTGTAGAGTTTTCAGTGAGCTAGAAAACCGAGTGTGTCGATAGTGGAGTTCTCCCCGGGAGTGGTGAGCGGAGACGTAGGACGGAAGGTCCGAACTCCGTGATCATATTATTATGTTTGGATTGCTCTTTGTATTCACTATTTGTTTATATTGTTTCTTGTTTATTTTTCCCTTTGCATATATATATATATCCTTACATATATCTTATTGAATATCATCATTGTTAGGATATATTTGTTAATTAATTTTAATCGGCATTAATATTTAATAAGATTAGCAATAACCCTATTTACGTGTCCACTATTTGTTTATATTGTTTCTTGTTTATTTTTCCCTTTGCATATATATATATATCCTTACATATATCTTATTGAATATCATCATTGTTAGGATATATTTGTTAATTAATTTTAATCGGCATTAATATTTAATAAGATTAGCAATAACCCTATTTACCCCACTCTAGGGTACTTTTAAGTTGATCTTGCCGTCATACTTCACAACACTGGTCTTCGTATTCTGAAGTACAACCTGAACTGTACTTGCCACGAGTTGGCGAACAATGAGAGGCGAACAAATAACGAGTGCAATTCACAAAGGAACGACACAAACCAATCACAACCACAGAGATTTACGTGCTTCGGCAAGTTGCTTATGTCCATTGGGAGAAGATGAGGAGTTTTCACTATATGGAGGAGAAAAATAATGTGTTACAACTCTCAAACATTCAAAATAACCCTCACCAAAAGATTTCAACTCATCTTTCAGAAATCTCCCTCTCAAAGTGCTCGAAGCTACCTCTTTATATCTCTCTTATTCTCTTGTAAAACGTTCCATATATATATAGAAACCCTAAAACCAACACAGACTAGGAATCGAACAATTCTAAAACCAAAACGAAAATAGACTAGGAATCACGATAACCAAAACAAACTAGGAATCCAACAATTTTAAAACCAAAACCAAAATAGACTAGGAATCCCAATAACCAAAACAGACTAGGAATCCAACAATTCTAAAACCAAAACCAAAATTGACCAGGAATCCTATTTGGGCCAATAATCTGCAATCCAACAACCTCCTCGTCCTTCTCCTTGTTCTCCTTGATATCCTACAAAATTGTTTGAAAATATGTTGCAACACTATCTCCTTCTTCATCTTCTCTTTGTGTGTTATTTCTTCGGAAGAAGCCTCCTTCTCCTCGTTCACTTTCTATGTTGTATGTGCAATATGGTCGACTACATGGTTGACTATCTTGATAAATTGGGGTGCACTGGTAACACGGTGAAATCAAGTATACTTGAGCAAAAAAGTAGGAATGAATGCAAACAAATAAACACAGATGTTCGATTTGGAGTAAATTATATTTGAGTAAATGTTACTTTATGCTTACTTTTCACTCTCAAAATTCATTGGGATCCAAATCCATAGAAAATCTACAAGGAACAATCTTTACTGTAACATATTTAGTTCCTTTAATACTGATATGAGCTAATTGCACTTTAATTATCCAGACTCTTCGATCTTCCATGTAAGCATGATACATCATTGATACACAAAGTAGCTTTATTTTATACACACATATATATATCAAGAAAAATAGAGGCACATTTTTATATACTTATAAAAGGTCCCATATTTTCTTCTACCGATCGATCTTGCTCCTTTGTCGAGTGTTTGTTATGATCTTAATGCTCCTATGGTTTTAGACATTTTATAGAGAAGATGAAGGGAGCTCAGGTAAACGGTCTTTTTCTGTTACTGAAAATAATTTTGGAAGAACTATGTATATGATTTCAATTGGATTTTCGTAGAAGGTTTTGATAGCTTTGCAACTTCCTATTGCTAATAAAAGAAAGACTTTTCAAGTATCAAGTCAATATATTATCCAAAAAAAAAGTACCAAGTTACTATATATAAGCAATTTTGGTTAATAATTGAGGTGAGCTGGTTATACATGTGCAGGTCGTTTTAATTAATAAATGTTTTGGCAGTGCAAATATAATATTACTCAATAATACAAAATGACTCTTTTCCTCATTAGTCAAGTCGAATACTAAAGGGTCTGGAGACTTTTACGCGCACATTAAAGGACACGTTATTTTGATCATTTATTTCATTAATTAATGCGTATATTTTTTAAATAAGAAATTGAAGATGAAGTCGTGAAGCAAAGAAGCAATTGGTCTAATGACAGCGCAATCTAAAAAAATGAACATGAAAAACAAAATAAACATTGAGTTAACTACAGTTATTCTTCTGTTGTACCTTATTTGTTGCGCAACTTGCGTTGTCTAAGATCCTAAGCTACTGGTCATCATCTCAGCCCGTTATCAGTCTGCGCTGTGATTCCCCCGGTGATATATAAATTCGAAAATTGATTCAGTTTGTTATTCCGATTATTGTAGCGTAACTTATTTCTGATCTACTTTCCATTTAAATTTAAAGGGATAAGAGATAACTATGTTGAATTTTACAATAGTTGTTTTCACAGTACTGGTTTTGGAGACAAAAGTGGTTTCAAGATTGTTCGCGTGGAAAACTGTTTTCTTTTTCATTGATATGATTGTCATCTTGGGTTACAAAGATCCGGTCTTTTATAGATCCGGTTACAACTAAATCAAAGAAAATAAAGAAAAATTACAACTCTCCTCTGTGAACAAATCACGAGCTCCTGTTTTGCGGTCGCTCGCTTTGGTGGGTTCTTTGCCTGCGCCGGGGTTAATCCGTGGACCACCGCGCGATCTAGATCCGGTCGGATCTACACGAGTATGCGGGTATTATTCCACGAAGGGAATAATAGCCGGGAGGGATTAATCCACCAAGGGAATAATCGCTCAGATCTCGAGATCTAAGACCAAGCTTAGATCTGGAGTGTAGTCTCGTGTAGATCTCAGATCTGTTCTTTCTTCCTCTCGAGATCCTGCCTTTTCTGACGTGGATGGTCGCCGAGGATCAGATCCGAATGTGCAAGTCTTCTGGTCTTCAAAGCTCCGAGTTCACTCTTCAATCCGGCAGAGTTTCGGCTCTTGAAAGTTCGACCTCTGAAAATGAACATCTCCACCTTGAGGTGGCTCGGCTTTGGCCGAGCCCCCGCGGGCGGTGTTTTCCGACTTTTTCGAGTCATTTTCCGTTGTCTCGTTTGTCCGTGTTTCGGTTGATCTGAGACTTTGATTTGATGATCTGATTTGGCAGTAAATTGGATTGGCCACCGAGCCACCTCAAGGTGGCTCGGCTAAGGCCGAGCCACCTTGGGGTGGCTCGGCCTTGGCCGAGCCCCCGCGGGCGGTGTTTTCCGACTTTTTCGAGTCATTTTCCGTTGTCTCGTTTGTCCGTGTTTCGGTTGATCTGAGACTTTGATTTGATGATCTGATTTGGCAGTAAATTGGATTCCTGATTTGGCAGTAAATCCGCTTCTGAGTTCGAGTCCGAAATTGATCTTGATTCGATCGTGATTCGTCCGAGTTTCCCCTTGGTTGGATGACTCGTTGACTCTTCGAACACTTGGCTTGATCCCACACGCGAATGGACGTATTTCGTTACTTGCGTGCGATTCGTCGATCTCGTCGCCTCGTTGGTTCGTCGGTTTGTGCCGAGCTGTGCTAAGGGACCTATAAGCAATTTTATATGCCTACACAGACAAGTTTAAAGAAGAGTTAGTATACAACCCTAAAATTAGATTACTAGACTCATCAGTACTAGACTCTGAATCAACAGATAACAAGTAAGCAAAGTTGAAATCTTTATTCAGGACAAATACACCTGCTTCATCAGCGTTGTCTACATCGAGGCCTTCACAGCCGATTACATTGAGTTCAATATCATTCAAGATAAGACCCTTGTTGTACTCAAACTCACTGTCAGCCTCGTTGCCACTTTTGAATTCTTCGCCTGGTGGTTCTCCTTCCGATTTGTAATCCTGGTAAAGCAAAGAGTTGGTGAAATAGTTCTCGACTCCCTTGAAAGGCTACCTTTCCGTGAACACCATCATCACTTGACCGTAATCATCCACATACTTCATGCATTGATATAATATGGACGGGATGATCAGGTTGCTATAGATCCATGGCTGACCTAATAGCATATTGTAAGAGGATTCCACATCGATTACATAGCATGTCACCTTAGTCTTCATGTCGCCCAATTAGCACCGGAGGTGAATTTTACCCAATGGGCGGGTTCCAGTGGTGTTGAAGTCAAAGATGCCTGTGCTTATGGCAGACAAATGCATTCGAGGTACCCCCATGTGTTGAATGAGCTTCAAGGGAACGATGCTCAGGGCAGAGCCTGGATCCACTTGAATTCTATCCACTCTAGCAGAGCCGATGTATCCGGTGATGTACAATGGCCGATCATGCTTCGTGGTCTTGATGAGCATGTCATCAGGAGCAAAATTTATGTATGACACTTGTTGTTTGGATGCCAAGCAACACTGTAGATACCCTTTTTCCTCTTCCTCTTCGGGTGCCGGTGGCATATGGGCTACGAAAGCATCAGCATCAGCTAACGCCTCTCGCAAAGCTTCCCGAGTAGACTTGGACAGCCACAGAAGTTTTTACAAAGTGATCCTAGCTGGAATATTGGCCAGCTGTGTGAGCACATCAAACTGGAAAGGTTGACAGCTTGAGGTGGCAGGAGTCTCCTTCATCAGTTCTTTGTTGTGATGTAGCTCTTTCTGCTTAGGCCTTTCGGGCACTGGCTAAACTATTGGTGATGGTTATGCCAGTGGCTTTGTAGGGTTTTCTGCCACTGGAGGGTAGTACATAGCGAAGTCCTTCCCCACCCTGGTAGCTAGCATAATCATCTCATCGTGGGAATCGGTGAGGGCCATCGCTTCGACTTTGTCGTCGTTTGGAATTGCATACAAGATGTTACAGAGCTATGCTTTTCCTTTGGACTTCTTTGAAGGTTTAGAATTTTATATTCTATCACCAAAACTGAAAAGGAAGAATTTTATATTCTATCTCCAATTACGAAGGAAACTCGAGGTGTGATCTCCACCCCCAGAATCCGGAAAGGTGAAACTAGGAGTGGGATCTCCACTCCGAGAATCGAAAAGATTCGGATAATCCTAACTATCGGAAGGTTTGATTAACGAACTAAAGGTGGATTTCTTGTTTATCGAGAGTGAATTATGGTTTTGACCCTAACTGTAGGAAGGTTTGATAAGGTGGGAGTTTGAGGCGACCCTAACTGTTTAAAGGTTTGATCGTTCAATTTGTGGACCTCTCGTTCATGGAAGGAATCAAGAGGGGATTTTGGTTGTGATCCTAACAGTTTAAAGATTTGACCAGGATGGGAATTTGAGATGACCCTAACTGTTTAAAGGTTTGATCGTTCAATTTGTGGATCTCTCGTTCATGTGGGAATTTGAGATGACCCTAACTGTTTAAAGGTTTGATCGTTCAATTTGTGGATCTCTCGTTCATGGAAAGAATCGAGAGGGGATTTTGGTTGTGGTCCGTTTAAAGGTTTGACCAAGATGGGAATTTAAGACGACCCTAAATGTTTAAAGGTTTGATCGTTCAATTTGTGGACCTCTTGTTCATGGAAGGAATCGAGAGGGAATTTTGGTTGTGGTCCTAACTGTTTAAAGGTTTGACCAGGATGGGAATTTGAGACAACCCTAACTGTTTAAAGCTTTGATCGTTCAATTTATGGACCTCTCGTTCATGGAAGGAATTGAGAGGGGATTTTGGTTGTGATCCTAACTATTTAAAGGTTTGATCAAGATGGGAATTTAAGACGACCCTAACTGTTTAAAGATTTGATCATTCAATTTATGGACCTCTCGTTCATGGAAGGAATTAAGAGGGGATTTTGGTTGTGGTCCTAACTATTTAAAGATTTGACCAAGATAGGAATTTGAGACGACCCTAACTGTTTAAAGGTTTGATCATTCAATTTGTGGACCTCTCGTTCATGGAAGAAATCAAGAGGGGATTTTGGTTGTGGTCTTAACCATTTAAAGGTTTGACCAAGATGGGAGTGAAAGTATAAATCATAGTGGGAGTGTTGACTTGTACGAATCACTCAGTGGGGGTTTTCGATGTCAGGTCTTTATCAGCGGGAGTTTAGTGTTTATCACTTTGTTTGTAATGATCGAGATATCCCTAAGAATATTACATGTAACATTCTTCCGGGAACTTCCTATTACATGAATTATCTACCCTCAACTTTTTTTGCGAAACTGGGTCTAATGAGGAGCACATTGTCCTCAGTCGTATGTTCGGGTTATCCTTAAAAATATAAGATTCTCTAGAAACTTCCCGTGAAAGAAAGAAAATAATTTAGACTCATATACTTGTTGGAGTATTGAGAAGCAGCTTATATTCGTATACTCTTCGGAGTGATGAGAAGCAGTTTATACTCGTATACTCTTCGGAGTGCTGAGAAGTAGTTTATACTCGTATACTCCTCGGAGTGAAAGAAATGAAACAGTTTAGACTCATACACCTGTTGGAGTATTGAGAAGCAGTTTATACTTGTATACTCTTCGGAGTGTCGAAAGGAGTAGTTTATACTCTTATACTTGTCGGAGTATTGAGAATCAGTTTATACTTATATACTCTTCGGAGTGTCAAAAGAAGCAGTATATACTCTTATACTTGTTGGAGTATTGAGAAACAGTTTATACTCGTATACTCTTCGGAGTGTTGAGAAGAAGTTTATACTCGTATACTCTTCGGAGTGTCGAAAGGAGCAGTTTATACTTTTATACTTGTCAGAGTATTGAGAAGCAGTTTATACTCGTATACTCTTCGGAGTGTTGAGAAGCAGTTTATACTTGTATACTCTTCGGAGTGTCGAAAGGAGCAGTTTATACTCTTATACTGGTCGGAGTATTGAGAAGCAGTTTATACTCGTATACTCTTCGGAGTGATGCACCATCATTCGGCTTATTCTAGCTTTATGGCACCAGAGTCGATTAAGACATGAATCTTGTTCTTTAGACCAAATCAAACCTCAGTAGGATGGAGAACCCTCCTATGGTACACACAGTAGTTTGGGTCCGTAATCCTCTTAGCTCCCTACTGATCTTTAATAGGTGGTAGCTCAATCTGGCTATTATTCAGGAGGTACTCGAAAATATCAGGAACTTCCTCTTCCTTGAAAGAGTACTCTTTTTGGAGTCTCGGATCTGGAGTCCTTTGCTGCTTTTGAGGTTGTTGTTGTAACGTCTGATTTTTATTAGCAGAAACCACAGGCATTAACTGCTATCTTCTTTCGGTCTTCTTCCTTCTGAGGAAGCGTTCGGCTTGTTCGCCGTGCACCTTCAAGTCTTTCCATGTCTTGGACGGGTTTAATCTAATAACTCCCAACACATCCAAATAGAGGTTGTTATGACAAGTTTGTAGGATGAATTCCTCCGTGATCGGATCTCGGCAATTTATCGTCTTGCTCCGGAAGCGTTTGACAAAGTCGGCGACTGTTTCCCCGTCCTTTTGTTTCTCCACAAAAGGAGTGTCCTGATGGATATCTCAACATCGTCATCACAGAAGTTTCCGAGGAATAAGCTCTCTATATCATCCCAGCTGTTGATGTTTTCAGGCTTGAGACGGTGGTACCAATCGAAAGAAGGCCCGTGGAGGGTGCCAACGAATGACCGAACCATCAAGGCTTCATTGCCAGAAATCATGCCCAAGTGGGATTTGAAGTAGATCAAATGTTGAGTGGGCGAGCCCTTCCCGTCGAACGGTGTGAAGTTGATCAGGTTGAACTTTGCCGGATACGGGATCGAATCCCGCTCTCTTAGGTAAGGACACGGAATCCCGATCTTCTTCACCTCTCGAGCAGATATCAGAACGTTGATTTTACTCTGGAGATCTTTTATCTTTTCGTCCTCGTCTGTATCATGCTTCGGATGATTTCTGAGAGGAACAACGGGGCCACCCCTGGTGTTGTTATCATTGGTGGGACCACCTCCGGCATTTTGGTCAACAGAGGGGTTATCAGCAGTGATGTGTTCATCCACATCTGAATCACTAGCTGATTGGCTGACATCGTTACGACGACTGGATTCAACTATCTGATTCGACAAGGCTCGGATCTGTTAGTCGTGCATTTGTCTCATCTCATGCATAGCCATTTTCATTTCGATTTTGAATGCTTGCTTCTGCTTGGCTAGAGCATCCTCAACCATTTTGCTTACTTCCTTGGTGTTAATCAAAAACACTTCACGAGATTGTCCGGGACTAGATACGGTAGCCTCTGAAGCGACCGCCGAGCAAATGTCTTATGCTTCATCGTCTGAGGATAGTCCTCTATTCATTCTCAGATAGTCCCTGCGTCTAGTAGTTCCTGCGCGTAGCCGAGTCAGACGATACGAAATCAGGGGGTCTGAACTTGAGGTTCGAGTCGATTTTTTCTTATCAACCATGCTGGTGATGACTGCGGGTTGTTCAGGCCCGACGGCTTCTAACCGGACCCGAGATATTAGTTGGGCTATCCCTGAATTGACTCTTCTTCCTGGAGAGAAATTGGGGTTGAAGCTATTTGAACTAATCGGAGACTTCCCCTTATCGACCACGTTGATAGTGACTGCTGGGAGTTCGTCATCCTGAACAACTGATCGACTTTTGCGAAAACGCGTTGATTTGGGCTTTGATGCTTCAGTGGAGATCATCTCGAATACCGAGACCCTCTGCGGAGCGGTCTTGGGGCAGCTACACGCTGATAATACTGTCCTGATTAGTTTGGTACACGGACAATGAAAGTCCGTCTCCCGGGCACTTCTCTTTTAAGATTTGTTCGTACCTCTAGCCCGATAGTACAACTCATCGGCATGATTGCCGGAGTAACCTATCATGTGCCAGCATAACTTCCTAAGTATAACGTTATAATCATCAGACGAATACATTTCATTCTGGGGATATAGTGCTTTGTTAGCGTCTTCGAGAGTCACACGTTTGGAGTTACGCCTTTGTGAGCGTGAGACCTCAACGGGCTTTTGGACTTTGACTCGCAGTCTGATGCGGTCGGTTACCAAAAATTTCCCTTTATGAGAAAACTCAGACTTGTTGCAAGCACGAGTGCGACCCCCAGCTCGATGAGTTGCTCGGGGTTCAGTCACCGGACCCAAGCATTCTTTGGTCGGAACTTTACCTCGATCCTCGTGTAAAGGACCCAGGTGATCCTCTTGAATTGAGACAAGTTCACGCGATCGTAGGGCTCTGCTAGAGGTGTGTGATGCATCGGGACAGAAATAGGAGCTATCGGAAGCTTAAACGAGACTGCGGGAGATGAACCAGGTGCGAACTGAACCGAACCGGGTGCGAACCGGTGCGAACCACCACTTGGTGGCTCGGTTCTAACCAAGCCACCACTTGGTGGCTCGCGCATTCTGGTAGTTCCGGGTACTATTTGATTTTTTGTCAACGCCGTTTTGGACTTTGGTTTCCAAACTTGGCGTGGTTCCGGTGGCTTCTTGATCACCTCTTTTTGCCTCAGCTTCTGCGCTTCTTGCATGAGAATCCGTGCGTGCGCAATCAAGGCACGGTGCTTCTGAATGTGCTCCTTGAGGGTTGTGCGGGCCTGTTTGACTTGGATCCATTCATCCGCTATTAGTTTGAAGGAGAGGACATCTGTTTGTTGCTGGGACACTCGGTGCCTTATGAGTTTCAGATCCGCCTCATAGCAGATCTCGTCAACAGGCTCCAATACCTTGACGAATTGGCGCGTGAGGCGTTGGCGCTTCCTTTGGTGAGCTCTTTTCGATAAAGTTGGCGCTCATTTAGTACTCAACTCCTTGATTGAGGAAGAGTTCAGATATGTAACTTCGACTTCATTGGAGGCCGGAGGGGCGTTGCGAGGTGCGGCTATTGTAGTAACGGGGGCGTTGATCTTGCGCTTGTGAGGAGCGAAGGATCTGGAGGAGGACGATGACAGATATTCTTCAAACTTCTGTTGGTCGAACTCATATTCGACCTCTTCATTAACTGGGATCCGAATCTGAGGTTGCTACATGACAGTCTCCACAGCGAGACTATTGGCTCCCAATGTAGTCGCCAGTTTGTTTCTGTCAAAAGTTGCTTTCATTGTGATCAAACTTGTTACACCGTTTATAGATTACAAGTTTGAAGAAAACAAGGAAAAGTTAATCTTTTTATAAGATCTTCTTACAATGGAAAATAAGATTACAACTTTATCAAACAAAACGCAGAGGACGTTTATCACCCGTTGCTTTGCGTGGGATCTTTGCTGTGCCGGGAACGCGCTAGTCTGAGGACCGTCGCGGATCAGATCCGATTGACAAATTTGATTAATGCTCTTGTTTCAAGAAGGAAACAATCGAGGACCGTCGCGGATCAGATCCGATTGACAAATTTGATTAATGCTCTTGTTTCAAGAAGGAAACAATCACAGTAGCGACAATCACGACTAAGCGGGATTGTGGCTCTTCTCGAGATTAAAACAAAGTTTAATCCGGAGGAAGGAGGGGGAGAGAATCTCAGATCTTTCGAAAGCTTTTTCTTTATGAAAAAGTTCGCCAAGATCTGCAGATTCTCCTCTGAAATTCGTGGTCTACTATTCAATTGGACAACACCTCACCCTCAGATTTCAAATCCTTTTAAATGAGAGCTCTGGGCTTCTATTTATAGGCTTTTGTCGCCGCATCTTCTGATAAGATTAAGTGTTTTGACGTCATCTGCAGTTGATAACCGCACAGGCGTACTTAAGGATAGCTTCAGAACAGTTGGAGAGGTCCTGAAACGAAAGAATCATTAAAAACATCAAAATCCGCATTTGGGAGGTTTTGGGAGGCCCAGATGGTCGTGGTGACTCGGAGGTGTGTGAGTCACTATTTGGTGACTCGGAGCCTTGTGAGCTAGTTTGTACCACCTCGAGTATTTTAACTCTAACTCTCTCATCCGATCTCGGAATAAGGTGATTCAAGATGCATTGGAAAACTGGAGAAGAGGCCTACAACTTCCAATAGCTGAGGCACACATGGTGTGTGTGAGTCACACATGGTATTTTGTCCAATTGGTGGCTCGTAGCCTTCTCTTTTTCTTGAGCTGTGTGCGGACACCTATAGGTATTTTTAGATGCCTACAGATACCCCCCTCTAAAGTATTTTAGACTCATTCTTTTATAGAGGAGTTTGGAATGCTTTGGATATGATAACCCCCCACATTCAGTCGGTGTCAAAGGACTTAGACTTATTTTGGTATTTTGTCCAAAGGACTTAGCTGCTTTAATTCTTGACTTCTTCAGCCTTCAGTCTATTCAGTATTTTGTCAAATAGATAAAGTTCTTCTGGTGTTGTGTTTATCATCTGACCGTTGTTAAAATCTTGAACTAAAGTTGATGCATAAGTTTCTGAACTTAGCTCTTGTCATTGAGTTTACTTTGAACTGATTATCTTCGTCGGGAATTCATATATGAATTTGATTGAACTCTTTGAAATCATCCTCTAACCTGGGATCTTTCCTTAGCCTTATTTTGGTAAAATCATCGATGCGTTGACCGGCATCGACCTTTGCGTTGACCGGTGTTAACCTTTGCTGTAATGCGCTGACAGGCATTATCACAATTTATAGTCGAACGTTTGCTAGAGTTTACATAGTTTAAGCTCTTAAGGCATTGGAGCGTGGTGGTCCCAAATGTTGGGGCTGTAGGACCAACTGTTAAAGATGATTCATCTGCATGTATGGCTCTTATTCTGAAGTTGTTGGATGCTCAAGTCACGAGACCAACTAATGGGGCTGGTACATCAATGACTCCTATAATTTTAGGATTTTTGGCAAACCCTCAGCCATCAACGGGTTTGATGAGCCTTTATCGACTACCGTTTGAGTCGGGCTAGCATGCGAATTGTTTAACTCTATCCCGCATGTAACGTTATGCTAAAAGAGTTAACTCTTCTAGTGCTACGATATTGAATACGTAGACTTCATCTTTCTCACAGGAATAGACTAACCGGCCACATGTATCAGATGCAGACTCAGGATTTTTAGCAAATCCTCAGCCATAAATGGATTTGAGGTGCCTTTACCGATTACTGTTTACGGATTGTTTAAGTTCATTCTGCATGTGACGTTGTGCTAAGATAGTTAACTCTCTTAGTGATACGATGTTGAATACGTAGACTTTATCTTTCTTATGGGAATAGACTACCCGACAACGCATGTTAGGCGCTGACTTATCTTTACTTAGGCTTCGGGATAAAAGTTCCCAGACTTGGATTCTAGTGTCTTCTTCAATCGGTGAAAGACAAACCGGCAACGCGTATTAGGCGTTGACTTATCCTTGCTTAGGATTATGGATAAAATTCCCCATGCGTGTAAGACACGGATTGTGGGAGTTGAAAAAGCAGTGTCTTCTCTTAGGGCAAAGACGAATCTGATGCTGGAGAGGAAGAATTTTATATTCTTTCCCCAGATCTTGTTTACAATAAAGATGGACCCAAAATAAGAGAGGAAGAATTTTATATTCTATCTCCCAAAACTAAAGAGGAAGAATTTTATATTCTGTCCCCAGGTCTTGTTTACGGTAAAGACGGACCCAAAACGAGAGAGGAAGAATTTTATATTCTATCTCCCAAAACTGAAAAGGAAGAATTTTATATTCTATCTCCAGTTACGAAGGAAACTCGAGGTGGGATCTCCACCCCTAGAATCTGGAAAGGTGAAACTAGGAGTGTGATCTCCACTCTGAGAATCGGAAAGATTCGAATAATCCTAACAGTCGGAAGGTTTTATTACCGAACTAAAGGTGAATTTCTCATTTATCGAGAGTAAATTATGGTTTTAACCCTAACTGTAGGAAGGTTTGAACAAGTGGGAGTTTGAGGTGACCCTAACTGTTTAAAGGTTTGATCATTAAATTTATGGACCTCTCGTTCATAGAAGGAATCGAGAGGAGATTTTGGTTGTGGTCCTAACTGTTTAAAGGTTTGACCAGGATGGGAATTTTAGACGATCATAACTGTTTAAAGGTTTGATCGTTCAATTTGTGGAGCTCTCGTTCATGGAAGGAATCGAGAAGGGATTTTGGTTGTGGTCCTAACTGTTTAAAGATTTGACCAGGATAGGAATTTGAGACGAGCCTAACTATTTAAAGATTTGATCATTCAATTTGTGGACCTCTCGTTCATGGAAGGAATCGAGAGGGGATTTTGGTTATGGTCCTAACTGTTTAAATGTTTGACCAGGATGGGAATTTAAGATGACCCTAACTGTTTAAAGGTTTGATCGTTCAATTTGTGGACCTCTCGTTTATGGAAAGAATCGAGAGGGGATTTTGGTTGTGGTCCTAATTGTTTAAAGGTTTGACCAACATGAGAATTTGAGACGATCCTAACTGTTTAAAGGTTTGATCGTTTAATTTGTGGACCTTTCGTTCATTGAAGGAATCGAGAGGGATTATGGTTATGGTCCTAACAGTTTAAAGGTTTGACCAAGATGAGAATTTGAGACGATCCTAACTATTTAAAGGTTTGATCGTTCAATTTATGGACCTCTCGTTCATGGAAGGAATTGAGAGGGGATTTTGGTTGTGGTCCTAACTGTTTAAATGTTTGACCAAGATGGGAATTTGAGACGACCCTAACTGTTTAAAGCTTTAATCGTTTAATTTGTGGACCTCTCGTTCATGAAAGGAATCGAGAGGGTATTTTGGTTATAGTCCTAACTGTTTAAAGGTTTGACCAAGATGGGAGTGAAAGTATAAATCACAATGGGAGTGTTGACTTATACGAATCACTCAATGAGGGTTTTCGATGTCTGGAATTTATCAGAGGGAGTTTAGTATTTATTATTTTGTTTGTAATGATCAGGTTATCCCTAAGAATATTACAAGTAACATTCTTCCGGGAACTTCCCATTACATGAATTATCTACCCAACAACTTTCTTTGCGAAACTGGGTCTAATTAGGAGCACATTGTCCTCAGTCGCATATTCGGGTTATCCTTAAGAATATAAGATTCTCTATAAACTTCCCGTGAAAGAAAGAAAACAATTTAGACTCATATACTTGTTAGAGTATTGAGAAGCAATTTATACTCGTATACTCTTCGGAGTGATGAGAAGCAGTTTATACTCGTATATTCTTCGGAGTGCTGAGAAGTAGTTTATACTCGTATACTCCTCGGAGTAAAAGAAAGGAAACAATTTAGACTCATATACCTGTTGGAGTATTGAGAAGCAGTTTATACTCGTATACTCTTCAGAGTGTCGAAATGAGCAGTTTATACTCTTATACTTGTCGGAGTATTGAGAAGCAGTTTATACTCGTATACTTTTCGGAGTATCAAAAAGAGCAGTTTATACTCTTACACTTGTCGGAGTATTGAAAAGTAGTTTATACTCGTAAACTCTTTGGAGTGCTGAGAAGCAGTTTATACTAGTATACTCTTCGGAGTGTCGAAAGGAGCAGTTTATACTCTTATACTTGTCGAAGTATTGAGAAGTAGTTTATACTCGTATATTTTTTGGAGTGTTGAGAAGCAGTTTATACTCGTATACTCTTCGGAGTGTCGAAAGTAGTAGTTTATACTCTTATACTTGTCGGAGTATTGATAATCACTAGCTGCTTGGCTGACATCGTTACGACAACTGGATTTAACTATCTGATTCGACAAGGCTCGGATCTGTTGGTCGTGCATTTGTCTCATCTCATGCATAGCCATTTTCATTTCGATTTGGAATGCTTGCTTCTGCTTGGCTAGAGAATCCTCAACCATTTTGCTTACTTCCTCGGTGCTAATCAAAAACACTTCACGAGATTGTCCGGGACTAGATACGATAGCCTCTGAAGCGACTGCCGAGCAAATGTCTTATGCTTCATCATCTGAGGATAGTCCTCTATTCATTCTCAGATAGTCTCTGCGTCTAGTAGTTCCTGCGCATATCCGAGTTAGATAATGCGAAATAAGGGGGTCTGAACTTGAGGTTCGAGTCGATTTTTCCTTATCAACCATGCTGGTGGTGACTGCGGGTTGTTCAGGCCCGACGGCTTCTAACTGGAGCCGAGATATTAGTTGGGCTATCCCCGAATTGACTCTTCTTCCTAGAGAGAAATTGGGGTTGGAGCTATTTGAACTAATCGGAGACTTCCCCTTATCGACCACGTTGATAGTGACTACTGGGAGTTCGTCATCCTGAACAACTGATCGACTTTTACGAAAACGCGTTGATTTGGGCTTTGATGCTTCAGTGGAGATCCTCTCGAATACCGAGACCCTCTACAGAGCGGTATTGGGGTAGCTACACGCTGATAATACTGCCCTGATTAGTTTGGTACACGGACAATAAAAGTCCGTCTCCCGGACACTTCTCTTTCGAGATTTGTTCGTACCCCTAGCCCGATAGTACAACTCATCGGCATGATTACCGGAGCAACCTATCATGTGCCGACATAACTTCTCAGGTATAACGTTATCATCATCAGATGAATACATTTCATTCTGGGGATATAACGCTTTGTTAGCATCTTCGAGAGTCACACGTTTGGAGTTACGCCTTTGTGAGCACGGGACCTCAACGGGCTTTTGGACTTTGACTCACAGTCCTATGCGGTCGGTTACCAAAAATTTCCCTTTATGAGAAAACTCAGACTTGTTGCAAGCACGAGTGCGACCCCCAGCTCGATGAGTTGCTCGGGGTTCAGTCACCAGACCCAAGCATTCTTTGGTCAGAACTTTACCTCGATCCTAGTGTAAAGGACCCAGGTGATCCGTCATCCTCGTCTTGAATTGAGACAAGTTCACGCGATCGTAGGGCTCTGCTAGAGGTGTGTGATGCATCGGGACAGAAATAGGAGCTATCGGAAGCTTAAACGAGATTGCGGGAGATGAACCAGGTGCGAACTAAACCGAACCGGGTGCGAACCGGTGCGAACCACCACTTGGTGGC
This sequence comes from Asparagus officinalis, assembly GCF_001876935.1. Classification (NCBI taxonomy): domain Eukaryota; kingdom Viridiplantae; phylum Streptophyta; class Magnoliopsida; order Asparagales; family Asparagaceae; genus Asparagus; species Asparagus officinalis. The sequence goes on from NC_033800.1 coordinate 115,246,875, forward strand.
TCGGTTCTAACCAAGCCACCACTTGGTGGCTCGCGCATTCTGGTAGTTCCGGGTACTATTTGATTTTTTATCAACGCCGTTTTGGACTTTGGTTTCCAAACTTGGCGTTGTTCCGGTGGCTTCTTGATCACCTCTTTTTGCCTCAGCTTCTGCGCTTCTTGCATGAGAATCCGTGCGTGCGCAATAAAGGCACGGCGCTTCTGAATGTGCTCCTTAAGGGTTGTGCGGGCCCGTTTGACTTGGATCCATTCATCCGCTATTAGTTTGAAGGAGAGGACATCTGTTTGTTGCTGGGACACTCGGTGCCTTATGAGTTTCAGATCCGCCTCATTGCAGATCTCGTCAACAGGCTCCAATGCCTTGACGAATTGGCACGTGAGGTGTTGGCGCTTCCTTTGGCGAGCTCTTTTCGATAAAGTTGGCGCGCATTCAGTACTCAACTCCTTGATTGAGGAAGAGTTCAAATATGTAACTTCGACTTCATTGGAGGCCGGAGGGGCGTTGCGAGGTGCGGCTATTGTAGTAACGGGGGTGTTGATCTTGCGCTTGCGAGGAGCGGAGGATCTGGAGGAGGACGACGACAGATATTCTTCAAACTTCTATTGGTCGAACTCATATTCGACCTCTTCATTAACTGGGATTTGGATCCGAGGTTGCTACATGACAGTCTCCACAGCGAGACTATTGGCTCCCAATGTAGTCGCCAGTTTGTTTCTGTCAAAAGTTGCTTTCATTGTGATCAAACTTGTTACACCGTTTATAGATTACAAGTTCGAAGAAAACAAAGAAAAGTTAATCTTTTTATAAGATCTTCTTACAATGGAAAATAAGATTACAACTTTATCAAACAAAATGCAGAGGACGTTTATCACCCGTTGCTTTGCGTGGGATCTTTGCTGTGCCGGGAACGCGCTAGTCCGAGGACCGTCGCGGATCAGATCCGATTGACAAATTTGATTAATGCTCTTGTTTCAAGAAGGAAACAATCACAGTAGCGACAATCACGACTAAGCGGGATTGTGGCTCTTCTCGAGATTAAAACAAAGTTTAATCCGGAGGAAGGAGGGGGAGAGAATCTCAGATCTTTCGAAAGCTTTTTCTTTATGAAAAAGTTCGCCAAGATCTGCAGATTCTCCTCTGAAATTCATGGTCTACTGTTCAATTGGACAGTACCTCGCCCTCAGATTTCAAATCCTTTTAAATGAGAGCTCTGGGCTTCTATTTATAGACTTTTGTCGCCGCGTCTTCTGATAAGATTAAGTGTTTTGACGTCATCTGCAGTTGATAACCGCACAGGCGTACTTAAGGATAGCTTCAGAATAGTTGGAGAGGTCCTGAAACGAAAAAATCATTAAAAACATCAAAATCCGCATTTGGGAGGTTTTGGGAGGCCCAGATGGTCGTGGTGACTCGGAGGTGTGTGAGTCACCATTTGGTGACTCGGAGCCTTGTGAGCTAGTTTGTACCACCTCGAGTATTTTAACTCTAACTCTCTCATCCGGTCTCAGAATAAGGTGATTCAAGATGCATTGGAAAACTAGAGAAGAGGCCTACAACTTCCAATAGCTGAGCCACACATGGTGTGTGTGAGTTACACATGGTATTTTGTCCAATTGGTGGCTCGTAGCCTTCACTTTGTCTTGAGCTGTGTGCGGACACCTATAGGTATTTTTAGACGCCTATAGATACCCCCCTCTAAAGTATTTTAGACTCATTCTTTTATAGAGGAGTTTGGAATGCTTTGGATATGACAACCCCCCACATTCAGTCGGTGTCAAAGGACTTATAGCTGGCTTTAATTCTTGACTTCTTTAGCCTTCAGTCTATTCAGTATTTTGTCAAATAGATAAAGTTCTTCCGGTGCTGTGTTTATCGTCTGACCGTTGTTGAAATCTTGAACTAAAGTTGATGCATAAGTTTCTGAACTTAGCTCTTGTCATTGAGTTTACTTTGAACTGATTATCTTCGTCGGGAATTCATATATGAATGTGATTGAACTCTTTGAAATCATCCTCTAACCCGGGATCTTTCCTTAGACTTATTTTGGTAAAATCATCGATGCGTTGACCGGCATCGACCTTTGCGTTGACCGGCATTAACCTTTGCTGTAATGCGCTGACAGGTGTTAACACAATTTATAGTCGTACGTTTGCTAGAGTTTACATAGTTTAATCTCTTAAGGCATTGGAGCGTGGCGGTCCCAAATGTTGGGGCTGTAGGACCAACTGTTAAAACTGATTCATCTGCTTGTATGGCTCTTATTCTGAAGTTGTTGGATGCTCAAGTCACGAGACCAACTAATGGGGCTGGTGCATCAATGACCCCTATATTTTAGGATTTTTGGCAAACCCTCAGCCATCAACGGGTTTGATGAGCCTTTATCAACTACCGTTTGAGTCGGGCTAACATGCGAATTGTTTAACTCTATTCCGCATGTAACATTATGCTAAAAGAGTTAACTCATCTAGTGCTACGATATTGAATACGTAGACTTCATCTTTCTCACAGGAATAGACTAACCGGCCACATGTATCAGATGCAGACTCAGGATTTTTGGCAAATCCTCAGCCATCAATGGATTTGACGTGCCTTTACCGATTACTGTTTACGGATTGTTTAAGTTCATTCCGCATTTGACATTGTGCTAAGAGAGTTAACTCTCTTAGTGATACGATGTTGAATACGTAGACTTCATCTTTCTTACGGGAATAGACTACCCGACAACGCATGTTAGGCGCTGACTTATCTTTACTTAGGCTTCGGGATAAAAGTTCCCAGACTTGGATTCTAGTGTCTTCTTCAATCGGTGAAAGACAAACCGGCAACGCTATTAGGCGTTGACTTATCCTTGCTTAGGATTATGGATAAAATTCCCCATGCGTGTAAGACACGGATTGTGGGAGTTGAAAAAGTAGTGTCTTCTCTTAGGGCAAAGATGAATCTGATGCTGGAGAGGAAGAATTTTATATTCTGTCCCCAGATCTTGTTTACAATAAAGATGGACTCAAAATGAGAGAGGAAGAATTTTATATTCTATCTCCCAAAACTAAAGAGGAAGAATTTTATATTCTGTCCCCAGGTCTTGTTTACGGTAAAGACGGACCCAAAACGAGAGAGAAAGAATTTTATATTCTATCTCCCAAAACTGAAAAGAAAGAATTTTATATTCTATCTCCAGTTACGAAGGAAACTCGAGGTGGGATCTCCACCCCCAGAATCTGGAAAGGTAAAACTAGGAGTGTGATCTCCACTCTGAGAATTGGAAAGATTCGAATAATCCTAACTGTCGGAAGGTTTGATTATCGAACTAAAGGTGAATTTCTCATTTATCGAGAGTAAATTATGGTTTTGACCCTAACTGTAGGAAGATTTGAACAAGTGGGAGTTTGAGGTGACCCTAACTGTTTAAAGGTTTGATCATTAAATTTATAGACCTCTCGTTAATGGAAGGAATCGAGAGGAGATTTTGGTTGTGGTCCTAACTATTTAAATGTTTGACCAGGATGGGAATTTGAGACGATCCTAACTGTTTAAAGGTTTGATCGTTCAATTTGTGGAGCTCTCGTTCATGGAAGGAATCGAGAGGGGATTTTGGTTGTGGTCCTAACTGTTTAAAGTTTTGACCAGGATAGGAATTTGAGATGACCCTAACTATTTAAAGGTTTGATCATTCAATTTGTGGACCTCTCGTTCATGGAAGGAATCGAGAGGGGATTTTGGTTATGGTCCTAACTGTTTAAAGGTTTGACCAGGATGGGAATTTGAGATGACCCTAACTGTTTAAAGGTTTGATCGTTCAATTTGTGGACCTCTCGTTTATGAAAGGAATCGAGAGGGGATTTTGGTTGTGGTCCTAATTGTTTAAAGGTTTGACTAGGATGAGAATTTGAGACGATCCTAACTGTTTAAAGGTTTGATCGTTTAATTTGTGGACCTTTCGTTCATGGAAGGAATCAAGAGGGAATTATGATTATGGTCCTAACTGTTTAAATGTTTGACCAAGATGAGAATTTGAGACGACCCTAACTATTTAAAGGTTTGATCGTTCAATTTATGGACCTCTCGTTCATGAAAGGAATCGAGAGGGGATTTTGGTTGTGGTCCTAACTGTTTAAATGTTTGACCTAGATGGGAATTTGAGATGACCCTAACTGTTTAAAGGTTTAATCGTTTAATTTGTGGACCTCTCGTTTATGAAAGGAATCGAGAGGGTATTTTGGTTATAGTCCTAACTGTTTAAAGGTTTGACCAAGATGGGAGTGAAAATATAAATCACAATGGGAGTGTTGACTTGTACGAATCACTCAATGGGGGTTTTCGATGTTAGGACTTTATCAGTGGGAGTTTAGTGTTTATCATTTTGTTTGTAATGATCGGGTTATTCCTAAGAGTATTACATGTAACATTCTTCCGGGAACTTCCCATTACATGAAATATCTACCCCCAACTTTCTTTGTGAAACTGGGTCTAATTAGGAGCACATTGTCCTCAGTCACATATTCGGGTTATCCTTAAGAATATAAGATTCTCTATAAACTTCCCGTGAAAGAAAGAAAACAATTTAGACTCATATACTTGTTAGAGTATTGAGAAGCAATTTATACTCGTATACTCTTCGGAGTGATGAGAAGCAGTTTGTACTCGTATATTCTTCGGAGTGCTGAGAAGCAGTTTATACTCGTATACTCCTCGGTGTAAAAGAAAGGAAACAATTTAGACTCATATACCTGTTGGAGTATTGAGAAGCAGTTTATACTCGTATACTCTTCGGAGTGTCGAAAGGAGCAGTTTATACTCTTATACTTGTCGGAGTATTGAGAAGCAGTTTATACTTGTATACTCTTCGGAGTGTCAAAAAGAGCAGTTTATACTCTTATACTTGTCAGAGTATTGAGAAGCAGTTTATACTCGTAAACTCTTCAGAGTACTGAGAAGCAGTTTATACTAGCATACTCTTCGGAGTGTCGAAAGGAGCAGTTTATACTCTTATACTTGTCGAAGTATTGAGAAGTAGTTTATACTCGTATACTCTTCGGAGTGTCGAAAGGAGCAGTTTATACTCTTATACTTGTCGAAGTATTGAGAAGTAGTTTATACTCATATATTTTTCGGAGTGTTGAGAAGCAGTTTATACTCGTATACTCTTCGGAGTGTCGAAAGGAGTAGTTTCTGCTCTTATACTTGTCGGAGTATTTAGAAGCAGTTTATACTCGTATACTCTTCGGAGTGATGCACCGTCATTCGGCTTATTCTAGCTTTATGGCGCCAGAGTCGATTAAGACTTGAATCTTATTCTTTAGACCAAAACAAACCACAGTAGGATGGAGAACCCTCCTGCGGTACACACAGTAGTTTGGGTCCGTAATCCTCTTAGCTCCCTCCTGATCTTTAATAGGTGGTAGCTCAATCTCGTCGTTATTCAGGAGGTACTCGAAAATATCTGGAACTTCCTCATCCTTGAAAGAGTACTCTTTTTAGAGTCTCGGATCTGGAGCTCTTTACTGCTTTTGAGGTGTTGTTGTAACGTCTGATTTTTATCAGCAGCAACCATAGGCATTGACTGATGTCTTCTTTCGGTCTTCTTCCTTCTGAGGAGGCATTCATCTTGTTCGCCGCGCACGTTTAAGTCTTTCCATGTCTTGGACGGGTTCAATCCCATAACTCCCAACACATCCAAAGAGAGGTTATTGTGGTAAGTTTATAGGATGAATTCCTCCGTGATCGGATCTTGGCAATTTATCGCCTTGCTCCGAAAGCGTTTGACAAAGTCGGTGACTGTTTCCCCATCCTTTTGTTCATCCGAGAAAAGAGTGTCCTGATGGATATCTCGGCATCGTCATCAAAGAAGTTACCGAGGAATGAGCTCTCTATATCGTCCCAGCTATTAATGTTTCCAGGCTTGAGACGGCGGTACCAATCGAAAGCAGGCCCGTGGAGGGTGCCAACAAATGACCTAACTATCAAGGCTTCATTACCAAAAATCATGCCCAAGTGGGATTTGAAGTAGATCAAATGTTGAGTGGGCGAACCCTTCTCGTCGAACGGCTTGAAGTTGATCAGGTTGAACTTTGCTGGATACGGGATCGAATCCCACTCTCTTAGGTAAGGACACAGAATCCCGGTCTTCTTCACCTCTCGAGCAGACATCAGAGCATCAATTTTGCTCTCGAGATCCTTTTTCTTTTCTTCCTCGTCTATATCATGCTTCGGACGATTTCTGATAGGAACAACGGGGCCACCCTAGTGTTGTTATCATTGGTGGGACCACCCCTAGCATTTTGGTCAACAAAGGGGTTATCCGCATTGATGTGTTCATCCACATCTGAATCGCTAGCTGCTTGGCTGACATCATTACGACGACTGGATTCAACTATCTGATTCGACAAGGCTCGGATCTGTTGGTCGTGTATTTGTCTCATCTCATGCATAGCCATTTCTATTTCAATTTTGAATGCTTGCTTCTGCTTGGCTAGAGCATCCTCAACCATTTTGGTTACTTTCTCGGTGTTAATCATAAACACTTCACGGGATTGTCCGGGACTAGATACGGTAGCCTTCGAAGCGACTGCCGAGCAAACGTCTAACGCTTCATTATCTGAGGATAGTCCTCTATTCATCCTCAGATAGTCCCTGCGTCTAGTAGTTCCTGTGCGTAGCCGAGTTAGATAATGAGAAATGAGAGGGTCTGAACTTGAGGTTCGAGTCGATTTTTCCTTATCAACCATGCTGGTGGTGACTGCGGGTTGTTCAGGCCCGATGGCTTCTAACTGGAGCCGAGATATTAGTTGGGCTATCCCCGAATTGACTCTTCTTCCTAGAGAGAAATTGGGGTTGGAGCTATTTGAACTAATCGGAGACTTCCCCTTATCGACCACGTTGATAGTGACTGCTGGGAGTTCGTCATCCTGAACAACTGATCGACTTTTACGAAAACGCGTTGATTTGGGCTTTGATGCTTCAGTGGAGATCCTCTCGAATACCTAGACCCTCTACGGAGCGGTCTTGGGGTAGCTACACGCTGATAATACTGTCCTGATTAGTTTGGTACACGGACAATAAAAGTCCGTCTCCCGGGCACTTCTCTTTCGAGATTTGTTCGTACCCCCAGCCCGATAGTACAACTCATCGGCATGATTGCCGGAGCAACCTATCATGTGCCGACATAACTTCTCAGGTATAACGTTATCATCATCTGACGAATACATTTCATTCTGGGGATATAACGCTTTGTTAGCGTCTTCGAGAGTCACACATTTGGAGTTACGCCTTTGTGAGCGCGGGACCTCAACGGGCTTTTGGACTTTGACTCGCAGTCCTATGCGGTCGGTTACCAAAAATTTCCCTTTATGAGAAAACTCAGACTTGTTGCAAGCACGAGTGCGACCCCCAGCTCGATGAGTTGCTCGGCGTTCAGTCACCGGACCCAAGCATTCTTTGGTCAGAACTTTACCTCGATCCTCGTGTAAAGAACCCAGGTGATCCGCCATCCTCGTCTTGAATTGAGACAAGTTCACGCCACCATAGGGCTCTGCTAGAGGTGTGTGATGCATCGGGACAGAAATAGGAGCTATCGGAATCTTAAACGAGACTGCGCGAGATGAACCAGGTGCGAACCGAACCGAACCGGGTGTGAACCGACTGCGAACCACACACTTGGTGGCTCGATTCGACCGAGCCACCATTGTGGCCGGTTCGGTCGAGCCACCATTTGGTGGTTCATGCATTCTGGTAGTTTTCGGGCGCTGTTTGACTTTTTGTCGATGCCGTTCCAGACTTTGGTTTCCAGACATAGTATGGTTCTATGTGGCTTCTTGATCACCTCTTTTTGCCTCAGCTTCTGTGCTTCTTGCATGAGAATCCATGCGTGTGCAATCAAGGAGTGACGCTTCGGAATGCGCTCCTCGAGGGTTGAACGGGCCCGTTTGACTTAGATCCATTCATCCGCTGTTGGTTTGAAGGAGAGGACATTTGTTTGCTACTAGGACACTCGGTGCCTTATGAGTTTCAGATCTGCCTTATAGCAGATCCCGTCAACAGGCTCCAATGCCTTGGCGAATTGGCACGCGAGGCGTTGACGCTTCCTTTGGCGAGCTCTTTTCGATAAAGCTGGCGTGCATTCAGTACTCAACTCCTTGATTGAGGAAAAGTTCAGATCTATAACTCCGACTTCATTAGAGGCCGGAGGGGCGTTGCGAGGTGCAGCTATTACAGCAAAGGCGACGTTGATCTTGCGTTTGTGAGGAGCAGAGGATCTGGAGGAGGGGGATGACAAATATTCTTTGAACAAGCTCCTTTCAAGTTCGGATTTTTCCACCGCTCCAATCTTGGACAAAATATAGATTAAGAGGTTATTGCAACACATCTCAATCAACGTGCTTTCAAAGACTTGATCATAGTAATGTAGCAATCGGTTTTTGAATCTCTTCACGAAGTCATTGACCGACTCCCCTTTTCTCTGCTTTTTTGCCAGCAGAGTAGACATTAACACTTCTCTGTCATCATCAAAGAAATAGGCCAGGAACAGTTTTTCCATGTCAGCCCATGATTTGATCGAACCTGGTTCCAACTTGCGGAACCATTCGAAGTCCACCCCCTTCAGGGTTCCGATGAATAACCGAGTGAGGATGAGATCGTTTCCCGTGAAAAATTCTGTTTGAGCTAGGAAATAGTAGATGTGTTGTGAGGGAGATCCTTTGCCATCAAATTGGACTAGGCTCTTGGTCTTGAACTTTGCTAGATAGGGAACAATATCCTATTTGATCGGATATGGCCTGACCACCCCAACCTCGTTCATATTCTTCTGGAGCTTCAAGGTGTTGAGTTGGCTTTGGAACTCATCGAGCCTCTTGTCTCAGGAGTTGCTACCAGAATGTGATGTCCCTTCTGAAGACTAGGATAAGGAATTAGAGGACGACTTGGGGTTATCCTCCCCTGCTATCATTTGAGGGGGAGTAGGTTCCCGCTCTTTATTCTTTGTGGAGGACTTCGGAGGAGCCCGCAAGGTCCTCTTCTTCTTCTTCTTCTTCTTCTTTTCCAGAAGCTTTTCGAGCATCTCTTTCATAGTGTTAATTATCTCTTGCTGCATGGCAATCGCAGCTTATTGCTCTTCCAATCTTCTGGCCACTTCATCAGGGACTTCAGACATATGCACTCTTGCATGCTCGCCTTGGATCGAGCTTAACGCCCGAGATGTTGCTACTTCCAAGCAATCTCCTCGTCATCATTAGAAATAGATGCTAGTCACCTATAATCAAGCGGTATAGCCACCCCCTTTTAGTCTGGGTATGCTAGTAGACACCTTCAGTTTCAATGGAGATGACTTTTAGTCCCGGCGAAAATTTAGTGTCAGAAGAGTCTGAGTTTTTTTTACCTTGGACTTCGCTGTCACGTTAACAGTTGTAGCTGGGAGATCCAAGTCATCGAAAGCTTGTCTCCTCTGACGATTGTGTCTTCGGTGAAGAGGTCTTGTCTCTACTGGTTGCTGAGAGAGCCTCTCGAACACCGATGGTTTTGACGTTTTAGCACACTGGCAGTCAGCGAACACTGCTATAATGAGCCTCTCACAGTGGCACTGAGGAGTTGCCTTGTAAATAGTGTGCTTGCGAGTCAAGCACTCTCTAAGATCCCCTATAGGTTGATGATGACAACCCCTAGCATCAGAAGGACCAGCTGAGTGTTTGCAAGAAGAGTGTTTAAAAGAACACTTGGAAGAACACTTGGAAAAATCACCAAGTTTCGAAATCCGGCGAGCTTGCCTTGACAGGCGAGGCTACCTAGTCTGGCAAGGTTCGCTCGTTAGGCGAACTTGAGTTTGCTGGTGAGGTTCTATCTATGGTTCTTTTAGGTGAAGTTCACTTTTTTGGTGAACTTGCACGCCTGTAGAGAAAACTTTGCCTACTTTACCTTTTCGGCAAAGGTCATTTCGCAGGCAAGGTTGAACAGTCAGGTGAGGTTGGACAGTCAGGCGAGCTTGGTGAAGTTTGCCTGTTTAATTAAGCCCGCCTGAGTGACTAAGTTTGCCTGGCTTGTGAAGTTCACCTAGCCTGTGAAGTTCGCCTGAATGGTGATCTTCGTCAGTAATACGAAGTCCACCTGAACTGCTGAGTTAGCCGGATTTGGGAACTTGCTATAGTTCACTAGATCTAGGAACTCTGTGTTCGTTACTGGCTCTATTCTTGTTTTTTAGGCATGAATAATAGTTTAGGCCATAACAGGAGATTAGGGCACATGCCTCATGGCGAGTGCGGGCTTGTCGTCACCTCTTCTTGGCTCTCTTTGAGAGAGGAGTGTTCATGTCAACGGTGAAGGCGTGATATGCCCCAACTCGAACTTTGGTCTCCTCGGGGACAAGAGTTTGCGTGGATTGTTTGACAACCCATCAAGCAACTCCTTGGTTAGCATTCTTGGCCTTTTGGTCAGCCTCAACCACCTTGGGAAGGGTGGAAGCCCCAATGCTTGCTCGGGTAGAGCATTCAAGCGTAGTAGCCTTGGTTTGTTAGGGCTGGGTCACATGCATCTCTTTATGATATTTGCATGACGTCTTGCCACCAGAAGAGGCTGAAGATAAGTATGTTTCTGTCAAAAGTTGCTTTCATTGTGATCAAACCTGTTACACCGTTTATCGATTACAAGTTTGAAGAAAACAAAGAAAATTTGATCTTTTTATAAGATCTTCTTATAATGAAAAATAAGATTACAACTTTATCAAACAAAACGCAGAGGACGTTTATCACCCACTGCTTTGCGTGGGATCTTTGCCTGTACCGAGAACGCGCTAGTCCGTGGACTATCACAGATCAGATCTGATTGACAAATTTGATTAATGCTCTTGTTTCACGAAGGAAACAATCGCAGCAGCGACAATCACGACCAAGCGGGATTGTGGCTCTTCTCGAGATTAAAACAAAGTTTAATCCAGAGGAAGGAGGGAGAGAGAATCTCAGATCTTTCAAAAGCTTTTTATTTATGAAAAAGTTCGCCAAGATCTGCTGATTTTCCTCTGAAATTCGTGGTCTAATGTTCAATTAGACAGCACCTCGCCCTCAGATTTCAAATCCTTTTAAATGAGAGCTCTGGGCTTCTATTTATAGGCTTTTGTCACCGCGTCTTCTGATAAGATCAAGTGTTTTGACGTCATCTGCAGTCGATAACCATCCAGGCGTACTTAAGGATAGCTTCAGAATAGTTGGGGAGGTCCTAGAATGAAAGAATCCTTAAAAACATCGAAATCCGCATTTGGGAGGTTTTGGGAGGCCTAGATGTTCGTGGTGACTCGGAGGTGTGTGAGTCACCATTTGGTGACTCGGAGCCTTCTCTTTGTCCAATTGGTGTGTGCGAGTCACACATGATATTTTGTCCAATTAGTGGCTCGTAGCCTTCTCTTTGTCTCGAGCGGTGTGCAGACACCTATAGGCATTTTCAGACGCCTACAAAGTACTCTTCATACCTGGCTTGATTGAACTCGATGACGAGGGACTCAACGGTCGTCCCTATAGCAATCTTGTCAAATTGTGCCACTACCATTTCGTCTGAAAGAATGGTTTCTCCCACTGTGGTCGACATCTTCTGTTTGTTGTAAAATGAGATCTCAAAATTTGTATTAATTGAATTGCTTATTATAAATTGAATTTGCTTTGACACAGAAGCAGAGAGAATCGATTCGATCTTTCCTTGTTTAACATGGGTTCTACGGGGCGATAGGATGCTTCCCTCGATGCTCGTGTCGAGTTTGCTTCCCTTTGATGATTTGAACGAAATTGCAAATAAACTTCAATGTGGTAGAAGTTTGGTTGGATGAGTCCGAACACTTGAGCTCGAATGTAAAAGCTGAATGCTAAAATGCAAGAATTCGGTTCTCTTGAATGCCAAGAATTCTGATTGCCAAAAAATCCTCAAGTCCATAGCCATTCGTGGCTTTTTATAGAGATAGATGGCCACAACTACTTCCTTAGAGCGTGGGAAGTGGGCGTAACCACTCCCACAATTCGAGTAGGCGGTTGTAACTGTTTAGATGAGCTAGGCAAGCTTACAGGCTAGCTTAGCGAACAGGCAAGGTTGGTATATGTAGGTGAACCTCATAAATTAAGCGTTCAGGCGAGCTTAACTCCTGTTGGCGAGCTTGGATCATGCGGGAAAACCTCCTGCTTGCAAACAGAGTTAGCGAGCTAAGTACTCAGGCAAGTTTAGCTAGCTTGTAGGTTAAGTTGAAGAGTTAAGCATTCAGGCAAACTTAGCTCCTTTCAAGCGAAGCTCAATGCTCAGGTGATCTTCACTTTTCCTACGAAGTTCAGCTATTCAGTTGAACTTGACTTGACTCGTGTGTACTTGGTTATTCAGGCAAATAAGCAAAACAAGCTTTGTTCATGCGCCCTTAAACATTGTAGGCAACATCAGCCTTACAGGTGGACTTATCAATGGCAATTTTATTTGCCTACAGAGCCGTGAGCCAATGGGTCGGGGATCAGGGCTAATCGAGCTGAGGCGCTACGTGGCCTTTGTTAGGCATATTTCATATGAAAGCATCGTGGCTAGGTGACACCACGTTGGCTACCACGTTTGCTGCCACGCAGGCTGCTTCGCAGCATGCGGACGAGCCATGCGTTCGCATGAGGGTGCGACCCTCATGTTCACAAGAGGGAACACGACCCTCACGTTCGCGCGAGGCTGGATGTGACCTCGTGTTGCACATGATCGTGACCCTCATGTTCAGATGTTACTGCATGCAACAGTTATAACATTTATGTTATTTGTCATTACAAATATAATTGTTATAATTGCCATTATGTTTGCAACGATCAAATTAAATGCAGGTGATCTTTGAGCTAGTCTTAGAGGCCTATATATAGTGCCTCTTGGGGAGCTCTTGGATATAAGAGATAAAAAAAGAGATATGAAATACACAAAAGTGTTTTGTGATGTTGTCCTACTGCTACAGAGTCTGAAAGCATGAAAGCTTTAGTTTGTGCCCGAAGGAACATAGCTCCGAATCAAAAGGTTTTTACAGATCGAAAGATCTTTGCCTGAACCAAAAGGTTATTGAACCGAAAGGTTTTAACAGATCGAGGAGATCTCTAACTAAACCAAAAGGTTATTGAATCAAAATGTTTTAACTGATCGAGAAGATCTTTACCTTGACTGAAAGGTTTTATAGATCAAGGAGATCTTAACAGTACTGGGTCAGTGCACCCCAAAGTACTGTACTACTGTTCCTAAAAGCAGTTTGGCCTTAGGATCATTGTACCGGAGTATGCCAAATATTGCTTTAAGCACAGCATTTTATAAACACACAACAGCTAAACTTGAGAAAAGTTATAAATTATAGCATTTCAGTTCTCACTGTTTTATTACAGATTTAGCCACAGATGCCAACAAAACACACGAATATACAATCTCTCTCAAATAAAAGAAGAAAAGAGAAAAAATATCAATTGGCTTCACAAGAGAACTCTTTCTTCTTAATTCTTACTCCATAGATTGATGATAATTTAATATTGGATGACCTTATATATATTTATAGATCCAAAGTTCAATTGCTTTCTTCTAAGGGAAATAGAATCACAGTGGGAATAGAATTTCTATATGATTCATTATGCCAGCAAATTGAATTCTAGTACATGTGAGATTCCTAATCAGTTAGAATCTTTAATTAACCAAGATTATTTTTAAGTTAATTAGGTTTCCATGTCCTTATGCAATTAGGACCTTGCATTAACCAATTTGTCACCAACTCAAAATAACATTCTCTCGGCCAAAGCATTACCGAGCCGAGATGCTGACTTCGATCATGTGTTTTTAAGGCATCCATAATGAATCTCCACTTTGACCCAAATACGCCAATAATTCCTCAATCCAAAAAGCTAATTTACTCCACCTTCTCCAATAGCCCCGCAAGACATCAATTGCGGCACATATCGATCAATTCCAAGCTTGGCTTGCACTTGCTAACTGAAGGAGGCCCCCTCTATAAATTAACTGAATTGTCCATACGATGATTATAACTCTTAGAGAAGTAATCACCTGAAGTAGCTCCTAAATTGCTGAAGGGAACAAAATTGACTACTAACAATACATAAGCTACTATATCTTCATATCTTCGCAGTGGTAGAATATCTCTTCTCAACAGGTCTCTAGTAATATTGCATTCCCACTCTTCTTGCTGCTGTTGAGGTGCATCATCTACTTGAATGGGATCTAGCTACTGAACTCCCGTAGTCTTATCCTGCT
>NC_033800.1:115261107-115270569 GCF_001876935.1 Asparagus officinalis
GTAGAATTACAAATTTTTAACTTCACCTTTTGTCATGTAGTGCATGTCTTATCATCAATTAAAACTAGTGACTGTTTTTGGCGTAACATAGCAGACTCATTAAAAGTGACATCATGGCTGGTAATAATCTTATGAGACTTTGAATTAGGATATCACAATCTAAAATCTTTAACACCTGTTGCATAACCTAGGAATATGCACGTATTTGCTTGAGGCTCAAGTTTTCCATAACTAACATGTGCGTATGCAGAACAACCAAATATTTTAGGATTAGAATAATCTACAGGCTTTCCGGACCAAGCCTCCTCTAGAGTTTTACAACTGATAGCATCATATGGCGACTGATTAGCCAAGTAACAAGTCATTTTCATTGCTTTTGCCTAATATTCCTTGTCTAAACTTACATTGAACAACATACAATGAGATTTCTCTAAACGAGTTCTGTTCATACGTTCGCCACTCCATTCTATTGCAGTGTGCAATAGACTGCGTGATGTCTAATGATTCCCTCATTCTTGCATAACTTATTAAATTCTTCTCCATAAAACTCAAGACTATTATCAGTTCTAAGTCACTTAATCATCATCCTAATTTGCTTCTCAATCAAAGACTTTTTTTGCTTGAAAAGTACAAACATCTTATTTTTATGTCTCAAAACGTAGACCCAAACTTTACTAGAGTGGTCATCAATAAAGGTCAACAAATGTCTTCAACTACCACCTTCGAGGCAACTTGAGAAGGTCCTCAAAGATTTGAATAGATATAATTCAATTTAGTCTAATGCACAGCTGTACTAAAGCTGACTCTTTTCTTCTTCATGAAGATGTAATACTCGCAGAACTCTAATTTTTTTTATACTCTATCCACATAAAAGACACTTCTTGCTCAACTCAGGCAATCCGCACTTACTCATATAACTAGGCCTCATGTGTCATAATCTAGTAGTATCTACTCTTGATATCGACGATGAATTTATAACTGAACTGGCAACGATAGAACCTTATAAAATACACAAGCTTGCAACCCTAAGAACCCTACCTTCACCTAAAAAACTCCACTAAAGACTATCAAGAGTGCCCAAAAGGATAAAGTTCTTTGTTAAACCTAGAACATACCTAACATTAGTTAAAGTCCTGATGGCTCCGTCATCCATCTTAATCCAAATTGTCCCTTTTCCAACAGTTTTGCATGAGGTATTTGTAGGCATTAAAAAATGCCAAGAAGCAAATGAGGGTCGAACTCACGCAGACGAACCTCGTCTCAGCCAATAAACTTCGACATTAAAGATGAAGCTCGTCATTGAAGATGAGACTCAATCAAAAACTCGCCATTGAGGACAAAGCTAATCTAGAAGCGTCGAAGCTGAATGTTAGATACAAAGTTCAAAACTCGTCATTCTGAAACGAGTATTGAAGTCCATCAGACGATGAAGCTCATCAATAAAGATGAAGCTTGTTCACGAGACTTACTACGCAGTTAGATTTAGCTATTCAAGATGAAGTTCGTCAATGAAGACGAAGCTCGTCAGACGGAGTTAGTCAGTAAAGATGGAATTCGTCAGAAGAAGCTCATTATACTATGGAGCCTACCTTACCAGGCGAACCTCACTACACATTAAGGCTAGTCTAATCTGACGAACCTCACCATGCAATGAGGCTGGTCATCCACATGAACTTTGGTTGTAACGGTCTTGAAGACCCAGTCATCCCATGTGGCTAAATTGCAGGAGATAATTATGCCTCTCTACCCACAATTTCAGCACGTTGGTTACGTGCTAAGGGCCTATAAATAGGCATGAGCAGCTATGAAAGACTTTTGGATCATTGAGAATTCCAAGCAGAGCTTTTCACTCAAGTCTGAGACCCAAACCTTGGTTCTTACAACCTAATCCATTGCCAGAAACTTTCGCAATCTTGATCTGATTGTCAATAGGAAGCAAGCTCGATTCAAGCATCAAGTGAGGCATCTTTTTGCCACACAGAGCCTACGTTAAATAAAAGAGAAGTCAAATGAACCTTCTCTTCCTCTGTACTTGAGAGAGAGCGATTGTAAGGGATTCTTACCAAGTGATAAAACTCATTCTTAAAACAAGAAACAATCGTATATTTTTTGACCCTACAGAAGATGGCGACTATAGTGGGAGCAGTCATTCTCTCCGACAAGATGATGGTGATGTAAATTGACAAGATCGCTGTGGGCACTGATATCGAGACTCTTGTAATAGAGTTCGACTAGTCCAAGTATGAGGAGTTCCTCTCCTCTAGTACTCTGAGCCCTACAAAGGCACGAAAGTGCCGTAGAGTCTCTTATGAGACTTCAACCCACATGGCTTCTGATGATTCGACTCGAGTTTGTCTCGAGAGGAAATCCTTTCCTATGAGTGACGAGGCTCCGAATACTAGCCGGTAGGTTAAGAAATGGGTTGTCAAACAACCTTACCAAACCTTGGCTACTGATGTTGAGCAACCTCACCAAACGTTGGCTGTTGCGAAGCCCACTGGTGATTCACTCTCAAAACGGACAAGACAACATCGATGCCAAAATCAGGATCATCACAAAGCCCAAGCCCTGGTCTCTCTGGACGGCTTTTATCATCGTCCACGAGACGTCACGTCTAAGGTCAATGAATCAGTCAAGAGTCGTCTGACTAAGGAGCATCAAAATGATGAGCCTTATCCAAGCGTTCAAGTGTGCTCGAATGACGGACCCCATCTTCAACATTAGGCTCATCCAAAACAACCGGTGCAAGCTCGCCCTGCTGAGCCTCACCGAAGTATTCAAACAAGCTCCATTGACAGACCTCATCCTTAACACGAGGTTCGACCAAGACAACGTGGGCGTCTTCCAAACAACACTTGTCAAAGATAGCATGTGCGCTAGGCTCGCTTAACTGCCAAAGCTCGTCTTCAACACGAGGCTTGTCCGATCTAACAAGCTCATCCTACTGTTTGAGACGGCCAAACTCAGGCTCGTCAAAAATAACAAACCTTAAGTTGAGAATCGACAGAGACGACAAGTGCGTCAAATTAACTAGCCTCGTCCCAAACTTGTGAATGGCGAGGTTCGTTCGACTACTAAGTCTCGCCAATCTCTAATAGTTAGAGATTCTTACTCATGCACGGGCAAGTTGCCGAAGCCAACTGGGGGTGGTCCTAATACCGATCTCTATGATTACCTGGTTCACAAATGCAGTCTGATTCAGATGCAGTCTCATTGCAATTGTGAGAAGCTCATCTCCGTGGCGCTTTCTCGATGCTATTATGGGGGATTGGCACCTAAGCCTTCAGTCTTTGAGTGACTATCTGAACTGTCAACAATTCCATCGTCCCGAAGGAGACACTTTTGTCCCAGGAAGAAAATTCCTGGGAATGAATATGCTAAAGTTGTTGGCCTTCTTGTTTTGAAGATGATTTAACAAACAATTTACGACTACTATTGTTTTTAGTATTTTGTTTTGTGTTGTTTAGTATACACACGAAAATGAGCTACATTGATATTGAAGCCTATGCAAATCAAGTCAACCAATCTAGTTCAAGCTTCAGAAGATTTTTTTCTTGGTATACTTAGTATATGTTTATATAATGTGTGTTAATTCTATAAGCTCAAATATACACACACATATACATTTGTGATTTTCTCAAAACATAGGTACTTTTATGCAAATTCTATGTTAATATATTTTGGACTATATATACATCATAAACATCTTTTCTTATGTCCATATAAATATTCCATAAGTTTTCAAAACTTGTTTTGAGTCAAAAATCTAAAATCACATATTTTATTAAACATTTATTTTAGTGTTTTGAATATTTCTGAGATTTCACAAATTATAAGAGCAAGTTGAAAAATTCCTATTCCAACATGTTTATATTCATATTTATAAACTTTTCCCAAAGTTTTATATTTTTTGGAATTTATTTGCTATTTTTAAAAAAGTTTTGAATTTTGTTTGTACTATTCAATTCAAGCTGAAAACATGTTATCAGTCGACTAATGGTTTTTATCAGTCGACTGATGAAATTGCTTGTAATCTTTAAAAAGTTTCTGTTTTTTATTTGGTCGATTGACCAGTCAACTTAAGAGATTCATCAGTCGACTGATAAGTTGTTAGCTGCCTATAACGGTCAGCTCATCAGTCGACTGATTCAGCTCAACAGTCGACTGACACCTGTAACGGCTAGTTTTTCTAGCTTTCTTTTTTTTAATCTTTTTGCTGGGTTTTCATGGTTTTTGGCTATGGTTTTCATCCTATAAATACCCCTCATTGTTTCACTTCTTAAATGATCTAGGAGGGTTTTTTAAAAAGATTTTTAAGAGTTTAAAAGTTTGTTTCTCAAGTTTGTGTTTGTGTTTACAAAAAGGAAGCTTACATTATCAATTGAGGAATTTATCCTCAATCTTCTTCATCCTCCTTTGTGTTTATAGAGAAGTTTTTCTAACTCTTTTATCTAGCAATGTATTACTGATTTTTATATTTGTATCATTGCTAGTTTATAAATTGAGTTAGATTTTATTTATACTCATTTATCACACACACATCCCTATTGAGCTTTTAGGATTACATACACTATATTGTGGGTTGTGGTGAGTGATATAATGAGAGTGAGCTTCATTGTGTTCTCATTTATTATTAGAGAACAAATTCTTGTATTTGAGCTTTATAGTGAGTTACACGTTGTATCACACTTGTACACCGAGAGGAGTATGTGGTAAGAGACAGGGTCGTCCTAAGAGGAGTGACGTTGGTAGTAAAACCTAGGGAGAGGTTGTAAATCTGACCACTTGAGAGAGACATAGGCTAAAGACCAACACTTAGAAGGTGTAGAGTGGGATACAAGAGTGTTTGAGTTTGGCTTGTGCGCTTATATTTTATTTATCTCTATCGCCATTCTCTTATTGTCTAATTTATCCACTATATTGTTTGTGTTTTTTTATTTTATCCTTTGTTTATATTGTTTATCCTTTCATATAATTGTTACATATCTTATTTGTTAGGATAACTTGTTAATAAGTTTTAATTGACATTAAATCAGATTAGATTAGCAATAACCCTATTCACCCCCCTCTAGGATGCTAATAATTAGTATCAGAGCTTGGTGCTCTTTGATTTGAGGTTTAATCACCTTGAGTTAAAGATCTCTTGTTCTTCTTATCGTTGCTAATCTTGTTTTGATTTTATTTATATCTTGCTTACACATATTTATATCATGGACATGCACGGTGCATCTAGTCTTGGTTATGCTATTAACATTGCTTCTAGAATTAAAAATTTCCACTATGCACAATGGTGTGTTAGATTTAATCTTTTTGCTAGATTTAAAAATATTGATATTTGGGAAATTATTGATTGTGCCTATATTGCACCCACTACGGAGAAATCCAAGTGGAGTAATAATGGTGATATATTATTTGCCATGAACAAGTTCTTGTTAGAATCTTTAATTGATGCATTTGGCTTATCTTTTGCTAACAAACTTGATTCTTTTGATAGTGCTTATACATTATGGAAATTAATAGAAACACATCAAGGGGACTTGGAGGCAATTCGACAAGACTTGGAGGATTCGGCTTCAAGTTCAAAAGGAGCATCATCTTCAGTACACGACCACTAGGCGATAGCCCTAGTGAGGTATACGAGTCCGATAACAATAATGGTTTTACTTCTGATGAACTCGCACATGAATATAAAAAATTATTGCATGACCATAAGAAACTAAAACATAATTTTAAAGAATTAAAAAGCAAGCATGTTCAATTGAAATCCGTTCATGAGTCCCTTGTATCTAAAACATAATTTTAAAGAATTAAAAAGCAAGCATGTTCAATTGAAATCCGTTCATGAGTCCCTTGTATCTAAGTTTGATTTAAAAAGCAAGCATGTTCAATTGAAATCCGTTCATGAGTCCCTTGTATCTAAGTTTGATCTCATTGCAAATAAAAATGTTAATATTAAATAATGCAATGAAAAATTAAGATTGGATATTACAAGTTTGACTCATGACAAAAATAATACCATGCTAGAAGTAGAGACAAGTAAAAATAAATTAGATACTTATGTTTGCTCTACTTCTTGTAACAATGCACATATTTCAAATGATGAGTTGAATCATATAAAGAAACGCATATCCACCTTAGATTCAACACTAAACACTTGCATTGCCAATAACAAAAAGCTTAGGGACATATGTGCAAAGTCACATACAAATTCTTCCAAGAAAACTATACACTATGCACATATGTATAACAAAATTTACAAGTGTTCAATTTGTGGTCATAAAGGCCCTATTGCTAAATTTTGTTATAATACACAAAAGCCTAACAAGCCTAATCATGTTTGTGCATCCCATCAAGCAATTTTGTTATAATACACAAAAGCCTAACAAGCCTAATCATGTTTGTGCATCCCATCAAGCTTCTCCATCTCATACACATGTACGTGCATCCCATCAAGCTTCTCCATCTCATACACATGTACACACACATAGTGATAATCATAAACATGCTCAAGTGTATAAGTGTGAATTTTGTGGTCGTTTTGGTCATTTGACCAAGTTTTGTTTCGATTTGAGAAAAACCTCTTATTTGTAAAACAATTTTAAAGATAAATCTATTTTTGGAAAATATTTTCGTGCACCACCATTTGGTCAATACAAACCTTTTAAACCCTTTCATTTCACTCATTGCAATCGAAATGGCCATCTATATGAATTTTGTTTTGATTTTGTTCGTGCATCATATATGCCCAAAGGGGATCATAACCCTAGGGTTTTGAGCTTTAATGATAGGGGTCATGTCTCTAGACTCTTAGGTATCAAGAATAATTGGATGCCAAAACAAGTTTGATTCTTGTGGAACATTTTTTTATTTTATTTTTTTTCTTCTTCATGTTCTTAAAGATGATTTTTATTTGATATTTTTTTAACAATTGTTTAAAATCTTTAAAAGAAAATATTATATATATATATATATAAATCAAAATGATTTTTGGATTTTCAAAACCATAGTTCATGTTTCTCATGTGTTTTATAATCTTGGTTTGAACTATGTTGTGTTTTGATTCATTTTGATGTGAACGATGTATTTGTGCTTTATGAGATCATTGTAAAACACTCTTTTGATAATATTCATGTATTTGTGCTTATGGATCATCAATTAGTGCTTTATAATGTATTATTTATGTGGTTTGATTAAGTTTTACAAAGAAGAATTTAATTTATTGATCAAACATCATTTTTATATACTTTGTTTTAAGTTTTCATATGAGAGGTTTATGGTTTGAGCAACCCCGGGAGGTTTACCAGATGCTAAAAGTTTTTATTTGGGTTGAAACTTGTTTCAAGAGCGTGTTATACTCACCTCTCTTGCTTTTGTCAAAAATGATACAATATATACACTTTGAATTTCTTTTGTTATCATTTGATATTTATTTTAACTTTCATGAGGATCATGATTATTTCTCTTTATTTGATTTCATGATCTACTTTTGGTTAAATCCCTATAATGTTTTTATTATTGTGTATTGAGACACCTTTTATATGTCTATATGTGTTCTCAATCAATCATGTTTTATGGTGGATGATTTACAAACTTTTTTTCAAATTTGATTTTTAGTTTTAAACCCTTGGTTTTTATTTTTTTGGGACCTTTTTTTTTTGATATTTATCTTCTATCTAATCCAATGACCTACATTTCGATGGCAGAATTGTAAATATAGACAAATTTAATACACATCATTAATGTGAAAAGGGTAAAATTAGAACAATTCACTACATTAATGGTGGCTGGCAACATTGGAAGATGGAGATAATGATTAAAACCAAAAATACAACACGTCCTTTAATACTCTCTCTTACTATCAGCATGCTACGTCCTTTTACTTCCCCATTTCTCTCTCTAACTCACTTCCCGCTCTCTGTAACTCACTTCCATCTTCTATCAAGCTTTGATCTTCCATCTTCGCATGAAGAACACAACAACAATTCATTAAAAATGATCCTAACCATCCAAGCTTTCGCTAGAGTGAATCTGGATTCACTCCATTGAATCTGGATTATATTGAAGCTCGATTCATTGGAGTGAATCCAGATTCACTGAATTGAATCCAGATTCAGTGGACTGAAACTCGTTATCAAACAATAGCAAATCTGCAAAAATAAAAAAAAAAGAATAAGAAACTTATGGTAAAAAACAAGCTATAAAATTTTAAACCATGATAAGATTTCACATTTTACAGCAAAAAGTTACGATTTTTATGGTAAAAAGCAAACACCTCATATAACTGAATCTGGATTCACTGCAGTGAATCATTCACTGCAGTGAATCTAGATTCACTCATACGTTTATTTCTTCGAAATTACAGCACATGCATTTATTTCTTCAACAATTCATTAAAAACCATCCTAACCATCCAAGCTTTCGCTGGAGTGAATCTGGATTCACTCCAGTGAATCTGGATTATATTAAAGAATAAGAAACTTATGGTAAAAAACAAGCTATAAAATTTTAAACAAAAAGAATAAGAAACTTATGGTAAAAAAACAAGCTATAAAATTTTAAACCATGAAAAGATTTTACCTTTTACAGCAAAAAATTGTGATTTTTATGGTAAAAAACAAACACCTCACATACTGAATTTGGATTCACTGCTGTGAATCGAGATTCACTGCAGTGAATCTAGATTCACTTATGCGTGTCTTCGTTTTTCAACTGGTTTCTTCAAAAAACAAAAAACTTTTCAGACTAAAAGGTAAAATATTTCACCTTTTACAACAAAAAGCTACGATCTTTAAGGTTAAAACTAAAACTTTTAGACGAAAAATCAAACAAATTTTATAAACTTACCATTAAAGCGTCAAAATAATTTAACAGCCCACTGAATCATGAAGACGAAGGTTGAAGAAGACCGTGAAGACGAAGCGTCAAAATAATTTCATAAACCATGAAGACGAAGGTTGAAGAAGAGAGAGTTGCTGTGATTTTGGAAAAAGAGAGGTTGAAGAAGAGAGATGTTGAAGACAGAGAGAGAGTTGCTGTGATTTTGGAGAGAGAGAGAGTTAAATGGAGAACTCAACAAGAAGCATTAATTACCTCTCTTTAGTGGGCTGTTTATTTTACCTTATTACCCTTATGCAACTTTAATCTCAGCCATTGGATGAATCTAGATCCAATGGAGATGATTGGTTTTTAGTTTTTAGTATAGTGAGGTTTTTATTTGAACCTCTCCCTATGTATATATATAGAGAGTAAAACCCCTATCCACTTAAGTGGATAGGAGGCATTGTCCACCAAACTTTTTATCCGCTCATCTTGTTTCAAGATTTGTGCCATTAAAAGATACACAAATCTTAAAAGATTCTTCATATCTATCACGGATCCCAATGCAATATCAACGGTTAAAAAAGATGGTGGATGACTTATTCCTATCCACTTAAGTTGACATAAGCTTTTACCTATATATAT
>NC_033800.1:115271569-115291394 GCF_001876935.1 Asparagus officinalis
CGAGTGGACTCGTAGCAAGTCGTCTTCGGTAAGAGGCCAACAAGTTCTGCCATTCAAGTCGACATGAAGGAATATCGACTCGGCGAGTCGGCTAAGTTAGAATCTTTGTTGGTCTCTGGCCACCAATTTGATTGGGGCATTACATGTAGAAGTACACTCGTCCGTTGTTGGCAAAAGGGTTACACTTTGGCGATTGAGAACACCATAATAGTTGGCCCCTTTCGATTGGAGTCGGCTTTAGCCGGGTCCGAGCGAAATGAAAGTCGCTCTGGATGGATGTGGGAGTGCATTAAATAAGGGAACTAAAAAGTCATGTCAGACTTACGTGGGTGACGTCATTACACATTCTTTTTTACTACCACAGCTCCGCTTTTCTTGGTAGATTGCTGGCTATTCGAGGTGAGTGGGCTGCGCCTCGATCTCTGAGATGCCGCTTCGAATTCTAATAATTAATCTTGGCCGTTGGCCAGAATTTGATCCAGTGGTTTAAATTCTGACAGTTATGGGTCCAGCTGCCTAATATAGAGCTAAATCCAGAGAGATGGTGGTTATTGCCTTTTGAAATTCCCTTTAGAGAACTCTAAACCTTTCCTGTCATCTTTCTCTAGTGATCATTTCCGCAATCTTCGATGGCATCTGATCCTGTTGATTGACGAGCTCTCCTTGTAGGGCTCCACTCCAAAGTTACTTGGCACAGATGAAGGCGCTCCACAGGAGGTTTGATATCCCTCGGGAGTATGATCTGATGGCCCCGACGAGGTCAGAGGCCATTTACAATCATGGATCGATCGGGATCCCCTATACTTGACGCACTTGGAATACGGTCGGTGGCTGTCCCTACAACCCTTTCTCCATCAAGTGTTCACGGTGCTAGGGGTATTGCTGGTACAGATGAAGCCAAACGCCAGCACCATCCTTGTTGGGTTTGTGGTGATCTACTATTGGTTGGCGATAAAGCCATCATTGCGGGTCTTGAGCCGGTTGGTGGCTGTGAAGATGAACCAGATTGAACTCCACTTCCACTTTCAAATTGTGGGGAAGTTCAAACTCATCATTGGTCTTCCTAACTCGCACAATGACTGGAAGGATAAATTTGTCTAGGTCATGGGGGACGACCTGGAGTTAGGCTGCTTCAACTGGCCCGAAATAAAGAGGCAGGCGATCATGGAGCGTGAGTTGCTCGATGCTGAGAGGAATGTGCTAGACCAGATCAAGGCGTACACTAGCTCTCGTCGAGTTGGCCATCTGCTCGACAACTCGGTACTGTGGGTTGCCCATGTATCTGTAGTGCCTCCTTCTGCCAAGGACCATGAGAGGGCTTCAACCCTTATCTTAGGGACAACATAAGCGACGATGGTGCCGACTTCTCCTTTGGTTGATCCCCAAGAGGTGCCGGCTGCTAGGCCCGTGAAGCATCTTCATTGGGACATTTCTCCAATAGAGGACGAGACGACCAAGGAGGATCCTTCTACCATAATCGTCCATAGACGTAGGAGGAGGCCGTAGAGGGAAGATGAGGAATTAGAACCTCGGGCGGCGACCGAGATGGCTGAGACTGACGTCATCCAGTTGGACAAGTTAGTCCCGAAAGAGCCAATCGAGGCTCCTCAAGAAGAGGGAGTCGAGGCCAGAGCTCCTTCTAATGTGGGAGGTTCGTCCGCTCATCACAATGAGTCGACTCGACTGGGGAAAGAGCCAGTCAAAGAGGAGATGATACCTCCTGTAGGGCTAGAGTATCCCTATCCCCACCACGTCACTGAGATTGCGGAGGAAGAATGGGATAAGATGAGGCAGTACCTCATCAGGACTTTGGGGGTCGGCCCTCGACATGCACGGGAGCCTAACCCAGAGCATCGCTACCAACCCCCTCACCACGTTGACATCAGGGAATAGTTCTTGGTTCTTATGTGACCCAGTCAAAGGCGGTTGAGCAGTTTTGGCTCCCTCTGGATGAGGAGTTCCTACATGGGGTTCCAATGTTAGTCTCCACCTATGTCTCCGGAGCTTCTTGGTCCGGGGGTGTTGGTAGAGCAGGAGATATTCGGCCAGATGGAGCAGATCTGGACTTTATATCTCAGGCTCTTGGGAGAGGTTGCTTCCTTAAGAGTCGGCAGAGGGGTCGACATGGAACGAGCTATAGAGACGCAAGCTTCAAGAGCTTCCGAGATCAACGGGCTTAGGAAAGAGCTGGAGGAGAGTAATAGGAAGGCCAGGAGGCTGGATGAGGATCTCCGGGAGAGGGACTATGCTATGGCTTAGGTCAAGATAAAGAAGTAGGTGGTAATGCATGCGAGGTGTCATATGGATGAGGAGCATGCAGAGCTCGTCAAGCTTCATGGGGATATCACCTACTTGCAGGAGTCTCTAGCAGTGGCCCAAAGCCGCAATGCCGATCTTGAGTTAGAGCCTCACCGCCAGGAGATAATCGAGGGGTATCGCCAAAGTTTAACTAGAAAAACTAAAGTGGTGATCACCTACAAGGTCGGGTACGACTATCTATTAGCCCAGCTTCCGGCTGAGATGAGGAATCCACCCAATCACTTCCACTATCCTCTTATTATTGCCTAGTATCTGGATGAGTTGGTGGAGGTGGAAACACTTGGAGGAGGACTCAATCTTGGTGAGGAAGAGGGGGAGTTAGACAAAGGAGGAGACTGCTCGACTCCTCCACCGACTACTCCCAGTAGCTCCCTGCCTGTGACTCTAGGAGCGAGAATGGACCTCTCCTAGCCTCCTAGGAGTTGTCCGTCTCTTTTGTTATATATATGTATATATTGTTTTTTTAAACACTCTTTATCAATGAATAAAAAGAGATTTTTGAGCCAGATTTACTTTTCTTGCACTGTGCAATCTCAATTTATGTCTTCTGAATGACTTAGCTCTAATATAGACTTGTAAACTTTAACTGCTAACTCGAGGGGACTCGTTCTTCATTGAGAAAACATGTCTCAAACTTGAGCAATTGTTTTTGATGTTTTTGTTTAAGTCTAGAACTAATCTGATCAACTGCCTTTAATTATTCCGTGTTTTTGCTTTGTTTGCTTGTAGCTTTGTTTTGATTGAGAGAACAAGTGTTGATTATTGTGAGTCAGCCATGTTGGGACGACCCGAGTGTTGAGGGGTCAAGACGACTAGCTCATTTATGCCTCATGTTGGTGAAATGTCTGGGTCTTTTTGTCGAAGAAGATCTACAAGTTAGAGTTCCTAGGACTTATTAAGGATGCCTAGGTCTTTTCATTAAAGTGACAACCCTGAGGTTGGCTGCCTAGGACTTATGTAGATTCTCGGGTCTTTGAAAAAATGACAATCCTGAGATTGGGTGCCCAAGACTTATATAGATGTCTGGGTCTTATCGCCCTACTGAGGTCTGCCCTGATAGCTAAATAGTAAATTGACAACCCTGAGGTTGGGTGCCCAGGACTTACATGGATGCTTGGGTCTTATCACCCTATTGAATGCACCCTGATGGCTTAACGACAAATTAACAACCCTAAGGTTTGGTGCCCAAGACTTATGTAGACAATTGGGTCTTTGGCAAAATGACAACACTGAGGTTTGGTGCCTAAGACTTACGTAGACGCCTAGGTCTATTGCCCTACTGAGGGCCACCTTGATGGCTAAACGGTAAATTAACAACCCTAAGATTGGGTGTCTAGGACTTATGTAAATGCCTGGGTCTTATCGCCCCACTATAATGATCGAGTGGTGAATGTGTGAGTCGATCATATGGTTGAGTGTGCCTTGGGTTTACCCTAAAAAGTCTAAGGGCTTAGAATTCCTGCATAGATTGAGTACTACGGGAGTGTAAAATAAGAGTCAAGTCAGTTTCAATAATGATTTCATTAATATTAAATGAAATTTATAGAATTATTAAAAATATCTCCTCAAGTGCTCAACATTCTAGGGATGTTGTAGGACTCTCCTGTTTGGACCCCTTAGTCGATAGGTGTCTGCTTGCAGCTCTTCTAGGACTGTGTACAGGCCTTCCCAGTTAGGAGCTAGCTTGCTACTCCGAGTGTCTTTGTTGAAAGTAGCTTTTTGGAGGACGAGGTCCCCAACATTGAATCTCTTTAGGTTGATCTTGATGTTGTAGTAGCGGGCGATTTGTTTCTAATTGGTGACCTGGGTCCGGAGTGCCTTCTCTCAGGTCTCGTCTAGGAGATCGATCCCAACCCGAAGCCCTTCTGGGTTCAAGTCCTCGTTGAAGTGTTGTAGTCAGATGGTTGGTATGGCTACTTCAACTGGAGTGACTACCTCGGTGCCATAAGCTAGCTTGAATGGAGTCTCTAGCTTGCTACTCCGAGTGTCTTTGTTGAAAGTAGCTTTTTGGAGGACGAGGTCCCCAACATTGAATCTCTTTAGGTTGATCTTGATGTTGTAGTAGCGGGCGATTTGTTTCTAATTGGTGACCTGGGTCCGGAGTGCCTTCTCTCAGGTCTCGTCTAGGAGATCGATCCCAACCCGAAGCCCTTCTGGGTTCAAGTCCTCGTTGAAGTGTTGTAGTCAGATGGTTGGTATGGCTACTTCAACTGGAGTGACTACCTCGGTGCCATAAGCTAGCTTGAATGGAGTCTCCCCGTTTAAGTTCTTGTGAGTTGTGCGGTACGACTAGAGGATGCTAGGAAATTCTTCAACCCAGTTCCCTATTGTGGTGTCCACCTTCTTCTTCAACACTTGGAGGATGCATTTGTTGGTAGTATCTGCAAGTCCGTTGGACTTGGGGTGGGCGACTGAGAAGAACTTGAGGTGAACATTGTACTCCTTGCAAATGCTCCAGTAGCCTCCGCTATCGAACTCGGTGCCGTTGTTAGTCACAAAGGACCGGTGCACACCAAAACAGCAAACGATGGACTTCCATACAAAACTAGTAATGTTACTCTCACTAATTTTGGCTAGTAATTCAGCTTCTATCCATTTGATGAAGTAGTCGATCGACACAATGAGAAACTTCCTTTGTCCCGAAGCTAGGGGAGAGGACCTAGCAAATCCATCCCCCGTTGAGAAAATGGTACGGGACTCAGAATGAAAGTTAGTTTGGTGGCTGCTGATCATGGGATGGATGAGAAAAACTGGCACTTCTTACATTGAGAGACGAGTCGCCTTGACTCGGCTAATATGGTAGGCCTGTAATACCCTTGGCGGATGACTTTTTACGTGAGGGTTCAAGCCCCAGGATGGTTTCCACATGTGCCCTTATGAATCTCCCTAAGAATATAGCTGGCCTCTGGTGGCCGAAGGCACTGCAGATAGGGTCCTAGACCGCTGCTCAAGTATGACATCCGATAAAGCTGTCCATCAATCATGAGATAGCGGCGGGAGTTCAGTTGTAGATGCCTGGCTTCGACGGGATATTCAGGCAAGGTACCCGTGTTAGATAGAGAGCAATAGGATCCAACCAACAAGGCATGATAGGTGTCTCGGTCTCCATGATGGTCTCTGGTGACTTGGAGATGCTAGGTTGCTCGAGGGTGTCAGTGTAGATAGGCCCCGAGCTGATCCTTGAGCTTGTTGACCCAAGCTTGGAGATGGCATCAGCCTGGGCATTGAGAGCATGAGGGACTTGAGCTATCTTGAAATCCAAGAAACTAGTCAAAAGCTCCTTAGCAGCTTTGAGATATAAGACCATCCTCGGACCTTTAGCTACATATGGTCTATTCACCTGATGGATGACCAACTGTGAGTCAGCTAAAATGTAGAGGCGTTCTTCTTTTAGTGCTTGTGTTGCTTGAAGGCCAACAAGAAGAGCCTCATATTTGGCTTTATTGTTTGAGGCCGAGAAGTCAAAAGAAATGGAGTGCTAATGCGTCAACCTATCGGGACTGCGCAAGACCACTCCTGCTCCACTGCCAGCTTCTTCGGAGGACCCGTCCACCTTTAACAACCACCATGAGGTGAATTCAGGTGAATCATGTTCTAGAGTGCGATGGATCTGTGGAGTAGATACTTGGACTTCTGGAGGTTCTAGAGGTGCCAGTTGAATTGACGGCGAAGGGGCGTTTGGCTCATTGCCTGGAGAGGTCGACTCAATCAGGAAGTCGGCCTAGGCTTGAGCTTTGATTGTCATCCTGGGTTCGAACTGAACATCATGCTTGCTAAGTTTGACTACCCAGGTGACCATCCTCCTAGAAGTTGTGGGACTACCCAACGCTTTCTACAAAGGTAGACTTGTCTGTTTAATAATGGCATGGGCCTGGAAGTAAGGATCGAGTCTCCTCGCAGTGGTGATGACAGCAAAGGCAACCTTCTCTATGAGGGGGTAATTGAGCTCGCCCACTTTTAAAATTTGGCTCACATAATAAATGGTCTTTTGAATGTTCTCTTCTTCTCGAACAAGGATGGGCTGATGACTTCAGAGGTGACAACTATGTATAGGTATAATATCTCCCCACCTATGGGCTAGCTTAGCAACGGTTTGGTACTCAAATAGGCCTTGAGATCCTAAAAATCTGCACTGCATTCAGCCATACATGTCATGCTCTCCATCACGTTCTTGCTTCCCCTTAGAGCTTTGAAGAATGGAAGGCTCTTCTCAACATATTTGGAGAGGAAGCGACCCAATGCCGCTATCTTTCCATTCAGCTTTTGGATATCCTTCAAGGTGCACGGCTCAGGCAATCGCTCAATGGCGACCATCTTCTCGGGGTTGATCTCAATGCCTCTCTGGGTGATCATGAACCCCAGGAATTTTCTTGATTGCACACCAAGAGTACATTTGGAAGGATTGAGCTACATCCAGTAGTGTCGGAGGGTGGAGAAGATCTCATCCAGGTCTGATATGTGGGCCCATGATTGCTTCGACTTCACCAGCAAATCGGCTACATAAGCTTCCAGATTATGGCCGGTCTGGTACTTAAAGACCATGTTAACAAGTCTCTGATATATGACTTTGACATTCTTCAATCTGAATAGCTTCATCTTGTAATAGTATGTCCCCAAGTCAGTGATGAAGGAGGTCTTCTCCTAATCATGCTCGGTCATGAAGATCTGATTGTAGCCGGAGAAGGCATCCATGAAGCTAAGCAACTCATATCCGACACTCTCATCGACTAGTTGATCGATTCGAGGTAGGGGATAGCTGTCCTTGGGGCAATCTTTGTTGAGGTCAGTGAAGTCCACGCACATCCTCCATTTGTTCAGTGCCTTCTTCGCCAACATTACATTAGCCAGCCATTCCGGGTATTGGACTTCCTGGATGAAACCCGCTCTAAGAATTCGTTCGACTTAGTCGACCGTCATCTTCTTACGTTCTAGGCTGAGATGTCTCTTCTTTTGTTGTACAGGATTAGTGTGCCTGTCGACAACCAGGGCTTCTCTTATCACTTAGAGGGGAACCCCTGGCATATCTTTGGGTCCCCAGGCAAACACATCAGTGTTTGCCTGCAAGAACTCTGTCAATGCTCCTCACAAGGGCTCAACTAGGCTGGATCCAATCTTGATCGTCTTCAATCCTTATCAGTCAATTAGTATCTCTTGAAGCTCTTCCACCGATGTCATCCTCTGTCGCACCGTTGCTTTCTTCATCTGGAGGGAGACTTTCTCAATAGTCAAGGTGTCTTGCGCGCCCTTACCCTTGATCGAGAGTAGGTAACAGGACCTAGCCTCTCGCTGGATGCTCCTAGCGACTCTATAACACTATTAAGAGCCAGGAGCTTCATCATATGGTGATAAGTTGAAGGAACAACCCACAGAAGATGCGTGGTTGTTCGGCCAAAAATAACATTGTGGGCTGACTTGAGATTCATCACCAAGAATTAGACTTGGACTGTGGTTTTCCTAGGATACTCTCCAATAGTTAGGGGGAGAGTAATCTATTAGACCCTAGAGGGGGGGTGATTAGGGTCAAGAGGCTCTAATTATGCAATAAAAATACAACAAGCAAACCACAAAACAGAAAATGCAATCAAAGTAAGTGAGATAGGGTTAGGAATCGTTATCCTTGACGCACGATGTGTTAACGAGGTTCGGTCCGCTGACCTACGTCCCCGCTCCCCACTCTCAAGGAGAAATCCACTACACACCCGGTTTGGAAGCCGGAACTTCGTCTACACAGCGATCCCTCTCAATCTCTCACTACACAGTTGATCTCAACAGATCCCACACCCTCACAGTTGATCTACACAAGATCACACTCACACAGCAGTAGAAATGATGCAAGACTCTCTCTTTACAAGACCCTATGGCAAAGAGAAAGAGTACTGAAGCTGGGAAGTGAACTCACACAAGAAACACAGTGAAAAACCACAGAAAACAGAGTTTGAAAATTTTAGCAGGAGTTAGGGCAACTGGGAGGAAGAAGAAGTCTGGGTTTAAATAGAAAAGTTTAATCATTTTAAAATTACAACTCAATCTTCCCAATTAAGAAAATAATCTCCTATTCAGACTATTGCCACAGACTGTGTCAAACACAGTTAAGTGATAGCACAGTAACCAAGGCAACCGACCGTTTGAAAAATCTCTCGATTGACCGAATAGAATTTTGGTCGACCGCCAGAAAGTTCGGTCGACCGAAAAGATACATCCGGTCGACCGACCGAAAATCCGGTCGACCGCGAGCAGCTATGAAAGCTCAGAAAACAAGTAGAGCCATCATCGGTCGACCGGCGCGGTCGACCGATATAAAAATCAAGATTTCGGTCGACTACACCGGTCGACCGACGACCTCTCTGGAGCCTAGAGACGAATGACCTTAAGTACGGTCGACCGGTACGGACGACCGCATTCTGATATGCTCCAGAACAGTGTTTTGACTCAAACTAAAATATTTAGAAAATATTTATATGACCTTTGAAAATTATGAAACTTTGTAAAATATTTTTAATATTAAAAACAAACTGTTTGGAAAAAGAATTTTGCAGATAGGTCCTCATACTTGTGAAGAATAATATTTTGCGAAAAACGCTTAAAAACTTAAGTATGAAAATGTGTGTGTGAGTCCCAATAGCTTCAAGTGAATTCAATAACTCTTTGCCTACATTCTAATACTAGAGAGAGAATAAAAACTATCTAATATCCTCACATAGAATATAATCTTTGAGTCTTGATATAGCTTGAGTTTGGATGAAGCTTTTATATGAATTTGTTGTTCTTGAAATAACATTGCTTCATCGCTATGCCTCCTCCTCCTTTGGATATCATCGTTGTAGCGTATATTCCATCCAATCCTCCATGAATGGCACTAACAAGCTTGATAAATGAATTTACTACATTTGCACTCAATAAGCCATTAGTATCATTAATGGTGGTTGTAAACATCATCAAAACATAAGGGCTAACAATCTCCCCCTTTTTGATGATGACAACCAACCATTATAAGAGCAAAAATAAAATAGCTTATAGATAGGTGCTCCCCTATCTATGAGCTCCCCCTAAGTATATGCAACAAATGAGGAGATTTCTCTCCCCCTTTGTCACCATCAAAAAAGGGGTAAAGAGAAATAAAAAATGCAACTAAACAAGCAAGCAATGTAGAACTTTCACAAAGTGCATAAGCCCAAACCATTTCTTATGCGACAAAAATTATCCTCTCCAAGAGGCTTAGTAAATATATCCGCTAATTGAGATTTTGTGTCAACAAATACTAGGGATACATCTTGTCTCTCCACATGATCGCGTAAGAAATGATGGCTGATGGCGCACGTCAATATGCTTGGTTCTAGAATGCAAAACCGAATTTTTGGAAATATTTATAGCACTTGTATTATCACAAAAGATTTTAATATTTTGAAAACTCAAATCATAGTCAACTAGGCTTTGTTTCATCCATAAGACTTGAGCACAACATAAGCCGGTGGCAATGTATTCCGCTTCAGTAGTGGACAATACAACACAATTTTGTTTCTTGGAAGCCCAAGAAACAAGTGAATTTCCTAAGAATTGGCATGTTCCACTAGTACTCTTGCGATCTACCTTACATCCGGCAAAGTCGGCATCACAAAAACCATATAAATCAAAAGAGGTGCTTCTTGGATAAAATAAACCAAGATTAAAAGTACCATTAACATATTTAATGATCCTTTTTTGAATTTCTTCACCAATTCCTTCGCATATTTGCTTTGTGAAATGAAGATCCCATCCTTAGTTTGCTTGACTTGGAGCCCGAGAAAGAATGTAAGCTCTCCCATCATACTCATCTCAAAGTGATCCTGCATAACTTTAGAAAATTCCTTGTACAAGGATTCATTAGTAGCACCGAAAATGATGTCATCCACATATATTTGAACTAAAATGAAATCATTTTTCCTTTTTCACACAAAAAGAGTGTTATCAATTGTTTCTTTTGAAAAACCATTTTCAACAAGAAAACTAGAGAGGCGAGCATACCAAGCTCTAGGAGCTTGTTTCAACCCATATAAAACTTTTTGAACCCGGTAAACATGATTAGGGAAAGCATGATTTATAAAGCCGGGGGGTTGCTCAACATACACTTCATCTTCTATAAAACCATTTAAGAAGGCACTTTTAACATCCATTTGAAATAGTTTGAAATTTTTAAAACTAACAAATGCCAAAAACATCCTAATAGATTCTAACCTTGCAACTGGTGCAAAGGTTTCATCATAGTCTATGCCATCCTCTTGATTGTATCCTTGGGCAACCAAACGAGCTTTATTCCTAGTAACAATACCATGTTCATCAAGTTTGTTTCTAAAAACCCATTTAGTACTAATAACACTAGCATTGTTAGGTCTAGGAACTAACTTCCAAACATTATTTCTTTGAAAATTGTTTAGTTCTTCATGCATAGCCAAAACCTAAAATTCATCATTTAAAGCATCATTAATCTTTTTAGGTTCTAGTTGAGATAAAAATGCAACATTACCATACTCACTCAAGGCTTTTGAGCGAGTAATAACTCCTTTTGAAGGGCTTCTAATAATTTGTTCCTTTGGATGATTTGATGTGAATTTCCAAGATTTAGGAGGTTCAATTTGTTCATTGTCATTTGAGCTATCCACATCCTTTTGAGCTTCTATAGAAGAAGTATCATTGATTTGCAATAAGTCCAATCCTCCCTCAACATCATCATCATCATCTTTCCTAGGTAGAAAAACTTGAGAACTAACATTAGTTTCATTAAAAGTAACGTTTATAGATTCTTCAACAATGAGACTTCGTTTATTGAAGACCCTATAAGCCTTACTTCGCGGTGCATAGCCCAAGAAAATACCAACATCAAGTTTGGAGTCAAATTTATCATGGTGATCTTTTGTATTTAAAATAAAACATTTACAACCAAAGATACGAAAATAACCAATGAAAGGAGTTTTTCCATAAAAGAGTTCATAAGGAGTTTTCTTAAGCTTTGGTCTAATCAAAACACGATTCAAAACATGGCAAGTCGTATTGACGGCTTCCGCCCAAAATAAGAATTGGCATGTTCCACTAGTACTCTTGCGATCTACCTTACATCCGGCAAAGTCGGCATCACAAAAATCATATAAATCAAAAGAGGTGCTTCTTGGATAAAATAAACCAAGATTAAAAGTACCATTAACATATTTAATGATCCTTTTAACCGCAATTAAATGAGATGCTTTAGGAGATGCTTGAAAACGTGCACATGCACACACACTAAACATAATGTCGGGTCTACTAGCGGTAAGATAAAGAAGACTACCTATCATACCTCGGTATAGTTTTTGGTCCACATCTTCACCACTCTCATCCGCATCAAGCTTAACACTAGTACTCATGGGAGTAGGCGCATGCTTAGAATTCTCCAAGTTGAATTTCTTAACCAATTCCTTTGCATACTTGCTTTGTGAAATAAAGATCCCATCCTTAGTTTGCTTGACTTGTAGCCCGAGAAAGAATGTAATATCTCCCATCTTACTCATCTCAAAGTGATCTTGCATAACTTTAGAAAATTCCTTGCACAAGGATTCATTAGTAGCACCGAAAATAATGTCATCCACATATATTTGAACTAAAATAAAATCATTTTTCCTTTTTTGCACAAAAAGAGTGTTATCAATTGTTCCTTTAGAAAAACCATTTTCAACAAGAAAACTAGAGAGGCGAGCATACCAAGCTCTAGGAGCTTGTTTCAACCCATATAAAGCTTTGTGTACCCGGTAAACATGGTTTGGAAAATCATGATCAATAAAACCGGGGGGTTGCTCAACATACACTTCCTCTTCTATAAAACCATTTAAGAAAGCACTTTTGACATCCATTTGAAATAGTTTGAAATTTTTAAAACTAGCAAATGCCAAAAACATCCTAATAGATTCCAACCTTGCAACCGGTGCAAAGGTTTCATCATAGTCTATGCCCTCCTCTTGATTGTATCCTTGGGCAACCAAACGTGCTTTATTTCTAGTTACAATGCCATGTTCATCAAGTTTGTTTCTAAAAACCCATTTTGTACCAATAACACTAGCATTGTTAGGTCTAGGAACTAACTTCCAAACTTCATTTCTTTGAAAATTGTTTAATTCTTCATGCATAGCCAAAACCCAAAACTCATCATTTAAAGCATCATTAACCTTTTTAGGTTCTAGTTGAGATAGAAATGCAACATTACCACATTCACTCAAGGCTTTTGAGCGAGTTATAACTCCTTTTGAAGGGCTCCCAATGATTTGTTCCTTTGGATGATTTGATGTGAATTTCCAAGCTTTAGGTGGTTCAACTTGATCTTGAGCGTTTGTGCTATCCACATCCTTTTGAACTTCTATAGAGGGAGTGTCATTGATTTGCAACAAGTCCAATCCTCCCTCAATATCATCATCATCATCTTTCCTAGGCAACACAACTTGAGAGCCAACATTAGTCTCATCAAAAGTAACGTTTATAGACTCTTCAACAACGAGGCTTCGTTTATTGAAGACCCTATAAGCCTTACTTCGAGGTGCATAACCCAAGAAAATACCAACATCAATTTTGGAATCAAATTTATCATGGTGATCTTTTGTATTTAAAATAAAACATTTGCAACCAAAGACACGAAAATAGCCAATGAAAGGAGTTTTTCCAAAATAAAGTTCATAAGGGGTTTTCTTAAGCTTTGGTCTAATCAAAACACGATTTAAAACATGGCAAGCCGTATTGACGGCTTCCGCCCAAAAATATTTTGGCAAATCAAAAGAATTAAGCATAGTGCGTGCCATCTCTTGTATGGTGCGATTTTTCCGTTCAACAACACCATTTTGTTGTGGTGTTCTAGGAGCGGAAAACATATGAGTTATACCATGATGAGCACAAAAATCATAGAAAAATTCATTTTGAAATTCACCACCATGATCACTTCTTATTTTAACAACTTTCAAATCTTTTTCATTTTCAATTCTTTTAACATGATTAGCAAATTCTTCAAAACAATCATTTTTCTTAGCAAGAAATATTGTCCATGTAAAATGAGAAAAATCATCAATAATCACAAAAACATAGTGTTTGCCTCTAAGAGAGGTAACACGCATAGGACCAAACAAATCAAGATGAAGTAATTGCAAGGGTTTAGAAGTTGATACCTCATTGATGGATTTGAAAGAGGATTTTGTTTGTTTACATTTAACACAATCCTCACATGTGGTATCTTTAATGAAGTGCAAGCTAGGTAATCCTCTCACAAGGTTTCTCTTAGACAATTTTGATATTAACTCCATATTTGCATGTCCAAGTCTTTTGTGCCAAATCCAAGGATTTTCATCAATTGACGTAAGACACTTCACATCTTGATTCACTAATTCATTCATCTCAAAAATGTAAACATTAGATTTGCGATTAGCAACAAAAACAATTTTTCCATTCATACTAATGATGCATTTATCCGGTTTAAATGAAATATCAAAATCTTTATCACTTAATTAGCTAATGCTAAGAAGATTATGATTCAAACCATTTACTAAATAAACATCTTCTATAATGGGTGAGGGTTTCTTACCAATAGAACCAATACCAATGATTTTATCTTTCTCACCACCACCGAAGGAGACACTACCTCCTTCAATCCTTGATAGGGTTGCAAATAACTCTTTGTTGCCCGTCATATGATGTGAGCAACCACTATCAAGGTACCACATCTCCTTACGTCGTTGCCGTAACGTTCCCTACAAAAGATAAAGATGAAGGTGTAGTAGCTTTAGGTACCCATGTCTTGGGTCCTTGGTGGTTAGTAGTTTTGGTACCTTTGGGTACCCACATCATTCCATAAAAATCATGGTTATCTTTAATTCTACAATGAGTAGAAATGTGTCCATATCTCATACAATAAGTGCATACAAAATTTCTTTTGTATGTACGGATGTTAGAACCATGAAACCTATTTCTATCATGGTGATTATAGTTAGCATGAGCATGAGTGGGTCTAGTTCTACAACTCTCAATTTCTATTCTTTCAATCTTTGATCTTAATTGCTTATTCTCGAAATCGAGATCTCCTAGCAATTCATCTTTTAGAGCAAGAGAGGTTGTTAATTGTTCTAGCTTAATATCACAAGAGGCATGCAATCTTTTAAAAGAAGAATATTCTTTAGACATTCTTTTAAATTCAAAGTATAGCTATGTCACATTGCATATAAAAAGATTCACTTTCGGCCTCGGATATTACCTCATGTTCATTTGCCATGAAACAAACATTTGGGTCATGAAGAGCAAGTTTGGCTCATTCTTCATCACTATCCGAATCACTTGGTTCGAATTCTTCCCATCCAGCATACATAGCCTTCTTCTTCTTGTACTTCATTACTTTTCCTTGAGCTTAGGGCAATCCTTAGCGATGTGACCCGGTTCATTACACTCAAAACATTTACCTACACGAGAGAAAAACTTGTTGTTAGATTGAGGGTTAAATTTCTTGTTCATTTTTATGAGTCTAGAGATTCTTCTAGAGAGATGAGCCACTTCTCTAGAAAAATCGACTTCACTATTCGATGACGAAGATGAGTTGTCACTAGCTCCTTTGAGAGCTATGGTCTTCAACTTTGGTGACGGCTCCTCAACTTCACGTGATGGCACTTCCTCCTTCTCCTTCCCCTTGAGCTTCTTCTCATGCACTTTGAGCTTTCCGATGAGGCTATCAAGAGCTAAGGTAGTGAGGTCATGAGCTTCCTCAATGGCCGTAGCTTTGGGCTCCCATGCCGGAGTCAATGAGCGAAGTATCTTGTAGTTCATCTCTTGAATGGATAATTGCTTATCTAGACCATGTAATTCATTGATGATATTAGTAAAACGGGAAAACATAGCATCAATGGATTCATTAGGAAGCATTTTAAATAGCTCATAATCATGCATGAGTCCACTAATCTTAGATTCCTTAACTTGGGGTGTTCCTTCATGTGTGACACATAATTTTTGCCAAATTTCGTATGCGGTTGCACACGTGGAAACCCTATTGTATTCATTGGGGGAAAGACCACAGATTAAGGCGTTCATGGCCTTAGCATTGAGATTGGCAATGTGCCTTTCATCATCGGACATGTTCTCGACTTTGGACTTCTCTACATATTTCTTTTCTATGAGCTCTAGGATGTCAAGATCAATGCAACGAAGGTAAATTCTCATCCTAGCCTTCCAATAAGCAAAATTTGTCCCGGTGAAGAGTGGTGGTCTAGTGGTGGATTGTCCTTCTAACATATGCATATTCAAAGAGGTCTTCATTAGATCTTTTCTCTAAGGCGGTTAAACCAAAAATTAATATAGAGACCAAGCTCTGATACCAATTGTTGGACCCTAGAGGGGGGTGATTAGGGTCAAGAGGCTCTAATTATGCAATAAAAATACAACAAGCAAACCACAAAACAGAAAATGCAATCAAAGTAAGTGAGATAGGGTTAGGAATCGTTATCCTTGACGCGCGATGTGTTAACGAGGTTCGGTCCGCTGACCTACGTCCCCGCTCCCCACTCTCGAGGAGAAATCCACTACACACCCGGTTTGGAAGCCGGAACTTCGTCTACACAGCGATCCCTCTCAATCTCTCACTACACAGTTAATCTCAACAGATCCCACACCCTCACAGTTGATCTACACAAGATCACACTCACACAGTAGTAGAAATGATGCAAGACTCTCTCTTTACAATACCCTATGGCAAAGATAAAGAGTACTGAAGCTGGGAAGTGAACTCACACAAGAAACACAGTGAAAAACCACAGAAAACAGAGTTTGAAAATTTTTCTCAGAAGACAGCGTCTCTCTGGTTTTTCAGGGCAACAGGAAGAAGAAGAAGTCTGGGTTTAAATAGAAAAGTTTAATCATTTTAAAATCGTAACTCAATCTTCCTAATTAAGAAAATAATCTCCTATTCAGACTATTGCCACAGACTGTGCCAAACACAGTTAAGTGATAGCACAGTGACCAAGGCAACCGACCGTTTGAAAAATCTCTCGGTTGACCGAATAGAATTTTGGTCGACCGCCAGAAAGTTCGGTCGACCGCCAGAAAGTTCGGTCGACCAAAAAGATACATCCGGTCAACCGACCGAAAATCCTGTCGACCGCGAGCAGCTATGAAAGCTCAGAAAACAAGCAGAGCCATCATCGGTCGACCGGCGCGGTCGACCGATATAAAAATTAAGATTTCGGTCGACCGCACCGGTCGACCGACGACCTCTCTGGAGCCCAGTGACAAATGACCTTAAGTGCGGTCGACCGGTGCGGTCGACTGCATTCTGATATGCTCCAGAACAGTGTTTTGACTCAAACTAAAATATTTAGAAAATATTTATATGACCTCTGAAAATTATGAAACTTTATAAAATGTTTTTAATACTAAAAACAAACTGTTTGGAAAAAGAATTTTGCAGATAGGTCCTCATACTTGTGAAGAATAGTAATTTGCGAAAAACGCTTAAAAACTTAAGTATGAAAATGTGTGTGTGAGTCCCAATAGCTTCAAGTGAATTCAATAACTCTTTGCCTACATCCTAATACTAGAGAGAGAATAAAAACTAGCTAATATCCTCACATAGAATATAATCTTTGAGTCTTGATAAAACGTGTGTGTGAGTCCCAATAGCTTCAAGTGAATTCAATAACTCTTTGCCTACATTCTAATACTAGAGAGAGAATAAAAACTAGCTAATATCCTCACATAGAATACGATCTTTGAGTCTTGATATAGCTTGAGTTTGGATGAAGCTTTTATATGAATTTGTTGTTCTTGAAATAACATTGCTTCATCGCTATGTCTCCTCCTTCTTTGGATATCATCGTTGTAGCGTATATTCCATCCAATCCTCCATGAATGGCACTAACATGCTTGATAAATGAATTTACTATATTTGCACTCAATAAGCCATTAGTACCGTTAATGGTGGTTGTAAACATCATCAAAACATAAGGGCTAACATAATCATCCCTTCTGGTAAGAGAGAGTGGTCAGTGAATCCGATGAGGGGGCCTCTACAGGGGAGCATGCGAGATTTGTGGATGCCCATCTGGTTGAAGGCGTCAACATATAAGATGTCCATCGAGCTCCCTATGTCGACTATGATCCACGTCACCCGCTAGCTATATATCCCTGGTGTTATGACGATAGTGTCATTATGAGGCGTCTCAACACCTTGTAGGTCGGTGTCCCCAAATATATGGGTTCCTTCACTTTCGTCCTCTTGTCACCTTGGTCGACCCGCAACGCCCTCTTAGAATATCTCTTTCGGGTGTTGTTGGACGATCCTCTAGCAGTGGGACCGTCAGTGATCATATTAATGACCCCCTTATGGCTAGGCTCCGGGGGTCAGCTATCTGTCACACCCTACTTCCCAAAATACCCTAGAATCGGAATGTGAACAAACCCGTGACGTATTAGATTGAGAAGAAATATATATTAATTTTTTTCTTTCTTTCTTTTTCGTTTCTTCTCAATCTAATACGCTAAGCCTCAAGCAAAAGAATATCTGTCATAGGTCCCCGATCATAATAATAAGAATATAATAACAACCCAGAATAAGAAATAGATATATCATCAAAAGTAGATCATCCTAGACATAAAAATATGGGTCAAACATACCCTTATTACAAAAATGGTCCAATTAGGAATAAAAAATACGAAGTTCATGATAAAAGAAAATACTGATAAAATAACTAAATCCATCATCAAACTAAAAAAAATATGACAAAGAGATGTAATGTTCCACAAGTACTTCAGAAGAAAACCACTAAGCTTCAGCTTGTTCATCTACTCCATCGGAAGGATACTCCGACTGGGCATATGTTGGCTCTGCTGCATCATCGAACTGGACCTGTTCGTCCCCTAAGTCTGACGCACACCAGAGAAAACAAGTGTACGTCAGCATGCATGACACACCACAAGATCTCACATGGAAAAATAAAACGGTCGTATGACCCATGCTATACCAGTAATAATACCAGTAGGAAAGACAATGATACATGCAATTGAAAATCTAATAAATCAAGATGTAATCCTCACCTAAACATGATAACATACAGCTATGAATACAGTAACTGGGTTGCATACTAACCATCCTAAAACTCATTGGTCCACATCTCACACAGAGTCAATGCTCATATCATCGGATA
Organism: Asparagus officinalis; assembly: GCF_001876935.1. Taxonomy (NCBI): domain Eukaryota; kingdom Viridiplantae; phylum Streptophyta; class Magnoliopsida; order Asparagales; family Asparagaceae; genus Asparagus; species Asparagus officinalis. The sequence continues at coordinate 115,290,052 of NC_033800.1, forward strand.
ACTGACTGTTCACAAATCCCCTATATGCATCCAATACCGCTACACAAACTTGGTTAGAGGACTACACGCAATATGTTTTCAGCCTGGTCTGAACTCAAGCTAAACTCGGGTGAATATCAAATTCACGGACCAAAGTGACTATACAAACTTCACTTTGACCCAACAAACCAACCCCAGTGCTACACAAACTCACTGGCGAAAGCCTGGAAGATACATCAACAGTCACATCCGATCACATGAACAATGACTTCCACATCCTAACTTTTCTCGCTTTTCTAAGTCAAACATAATCCACACTATCTCTGGTTCACCACCTAAATTCAGTCAACACACCCATGTCACAAGGTCTGTTCATGATGCACGAGGCCACTAAATCATGAACTACTAAGGTTCTCAATCACAACAAGAGGCAACAAATAAAACTAATTCTATACAATAATAACATGGCATGTCGAACATGATTAAACAAGTTTGTAAAGCATGAATAATCACTACATTAAAAATGGAATGCATGAACAGCTTACCACAGTATGAAGAATGCACACATAAATAGGTTTCATTGATAACTTACTACTGGGTGTCCAAACTTCTCATGTAAGCTAACCATAATTAAGTATCATCTAATATAATAATGTGATAAAAATAAAACTAGAAACCGATATCGTTTTATACATGAAATGTCACGCTCTACGACTATCGATTATACGTTCTTAATTAATAAATATTCTTTTTCCAAAATTATTCTTTAAAACTATTTCTCATTATAACTAATTTAACATAATATATCTATGTAATATATATATATATATATATATATATATATATATATATATATGCTAATTATTTTTGCATGAATAGTAATATTTCTCTATTTTATAAATTACCTTAAATTTATTTCTTTTTCGATAATATTTCATAAATTCTAATTTTAACACGTAACTCTTCATTTCAAATTATTATCTAAAATGATTATTTTTCCTCAAAATAATCTCTTTTAAAAATATTATAAATTCTTTAAAATAATTCCGTTATCAAAATAAATTCTTTTAATTTATTATAACTATTCCAAAAATACTATTTACCATATATCTATGATTTAAATCAATATTATTCACCAAACAACCCACGCAATTAATTATAATACAAACAAATCTACACATATAAATATTGAAACGATAATACGAAGCGGTGAGATTTTGCCTCAGTACGTCGAACAGGTCGACGTCGACGGCACGGGTCGGATCAGACACGGTGGAGCGTGACGTTGGAAGAAACTCCAGCGAGGGGCTGTCCGGTGACAAGGCAGCGGTGTGGGCAACGGGTCAGGGCTGACGGTGGCGGTC
>NC_033800.1:115291419-115306499 GCF_001876935.1 Asparagus officinalis
ACGTAGAGACACTTTCCCATCTTGATTCATAATTCATTCGTCTCAAAAAGCTAAACATTAGATTGCGATTTAGCAACAAAAAACGAATTTTTCCATTCCATACTAACTGATGCATTTATCCGGTTTCAAATGAAAGATCAAAATCTTTATCACTTAATTACTGAATGCTAAGAGATTATGATTCAAACCATTTACGAAATAAACATTTTCTATAATGGCACGTAGAGGGTTCTTCACCAAATAGAAGACCAAATAACAATGCATTTTCTTCTGCTCTACCCACTCACAGAAGGAGACACTACCTCCTTACAATTCCATATGATAGGTTGCAAATAACCTTTGTTCCCGTCATAGTTGAACTAAGCTCGAGCAACCACCCTACTCAAAGTACACAATCTCCTTACGCTTGACCCGTAACTTCCATACAAGAAAGATGAAGATGTAGACACAAGTAACACACATACATCATAATAGTGATACTCAAAGCACTCTGGATTCGTGAACTGTATGGTGTTTTCAACAGTTAACTCTTGTGCAAAGAACCCCTCGCAAGCTACCTGTCCTACTACCATCTACCTATTTTACTCACATCATGCGTGTCTTACAGTCTTAATTCTTCATCAAATGTGATCTTTCTATACAGAGTCCCTCCATATGCGTAGCATAGCATAGTAAAGTGCTAGCAGAATTTACCTATGTGTTGTTAAGTTTGAATGTGAGCTGTTATGCACGTCATGGAAATCACACTCTGAACCTAGTGTGCTCCTGGCAGTCAACATCGTTGCATCTACCTGCATGAGAAATGAGTCGCCTGCGTCTCCTCAAGGCTTCTCCCCTCTCAATCGTTCCTCAAGCATATCCAACATCTGTGAATCGTTAATGGCGTCTCCTCTGTTAAATCGAGGACTCACATAGCCAGTTCCACCTTTCTCATAGCAGCAATCGCGAGCGTTAAACGAAAGAGCTCGCATAATTTTCTAAGGCGCAGCTATCACCACATCAATACGAGCACCTCTCATTACAAATATGTTGAGCCTTCCTTCATATGATTCTTTAATACTAATTGTTCGGACCTATTGGTCTAAGCCATGATCAAATTGTCACATCCTGGCGCATTCCACGAATGTATTGAAAGATTCACTTTCCGTGTGTCATACACTCCAAACCGCCATGAAACAACATTTGGGATCCATGAAGTGAGCCTACAGTTTGCTCATTCTTCAATCACTATCCGATCACTTACGTTCGAATTGCTTCCCACCAGCATACATAGCCTTCTTCTTCTTGTAACTTCATGACTTTCTTCGAGTCTAGCGGCGCAAATCCTTCAGCCATGTGACCAGGTTCATCTACACTCAAAACATTTACCTAGCCGAGAGAAAAACTTGTTGTAGATTGAGGCGCATTAAATTCTCTTCGGTTCATCTTCTATGAGTCCTAGAGATCTTCCTAGAGAGTGAGCCACTTCTCTAGAACAAATCGACTTCACTATCGGATGCGAGTAGACTGATCTGTCGACTAGCTCCTATTGAGCCACCTAGAAAAGATCGGTCCTTTCACATTCACCTCTTAAAGAACGAGGTTTAGACGGAGCAGCTGCTCCTTCTCATAAGCCATTCCAGCGTGAACTCTCCTCAGAGTTTCTTGTCTTCGGCACTTCCCTGACCTCTCGCTTCCCCTTGAGCCTGTGCCATATTCATGTTTCTCCCTACTCCTTTCGGAATCCTATTAGCGACCTCGCTATACGAAGAAAGGTTCCTCACCTGTGTCCGAGAGCTAGTAGTGGAGCTAATGTGTAGTGCTATGGCCCATTCAACTGGCCTTTAGGCCGCTAAGCCTCTTGGGCTCCCATCCGGAGATCAAGGACGCAGTATCTCGTTAGTTCATCTCCTCTGAAGTGTCCGCATCCATTCGCTTTTAATCAAGGACCACTCTTGAACTCTCATTGATCCTCACTATTAGTAGTTACCTCCTCTCGATCACACCATCCGATCGAGACAATGGATTTAATCCGAGGACAGCATTTGAAAATAGCTGATAATCACTGCATTAAGAACCGCCACTAATCTTTAGAATATCCACTCGCTCTAAACTTGGAGGAACCACTCCGGTCTTCATCGTGTCGATACTAAATTTTACCCCAAACTTTCGTTATCGCCGGTTGCCACACGTGGACCTATTATATTCATTTGGTCCGAAAACCACAAATCTAAGGCGTCGGCCTCTCAGCATTCGCACGTTGCCAGCGGTGCCCTTTCTCACGCGTGCATGTTCCCGACTTCCTGACTTCTCACAATATTTCTTCTCTCATGACCTCTAGGATTGTCGGAAAGGCATCAAATCAGCCAACGACAGGGGATTCTATCCTTAGCCTTCCAACTCACAGGCAACAATCTTTGTCCCCGCGTGACCAGACTGGTCGGTCTAGTCGGCTGGATCCGTCTTCTTACACATACGCCTGACTCAAGACTCTTATTAATCTGTCTCGAAGGCCCGAGACCAAGCTCTGATACCAAGGTTGGACCCTAGAGGGGGGGTGATTAGGTCAAGAGGCTTATTATGCAATTAAAAATACAAACAAGCAAACCACAAAACAGAAAATGCAATCCAAAGTAATGAGATAGGGCTTAGGAACTCGTTTATCCTTGACGCCGCGAGTCGTGTTAACGACGGTTCGTCCGCCACCCTATCGTCCCCGCTCCCACTCTCGAGGAGAAATCCACACACGACCCGGTTTGGAAGCCGGACATTCGTCCTACACAGCGATCCCTCTCAATCTCTCACTACACAGTTAATCTCAACAGATCCCACACCCTCACAGTTGAGTCTACACAGATCACACTCTACCTAGTAGTAGAATGATGCAAGACTCTCTTCTTTAACAAATACCCTATGGCAAAGATAAGAGTACTGGAAGCTTGCCGCGGAGTGAACTCACACACCCACAGAAACACAGTAACAAACCACGAAACAGGCGGAGTTGCCAAATCTCTTTTCCTGCCCCCTTTTTCCACGTGAACGGTACAATTCAGCAGATAGGCAACTGGGAGGAAGAAGAAGTCTGGGTTTAATAAAAAGTATTTTAAAATCGTTTAACTCCGACATCTTCCATCACGTAAATCATCGTATATCATCATAAGAATCTCCCTAGTATAGAACTCAATAAATATCTCGCGCACTGCACAGATGTGCCTCCAAAAAACACCAGTTCAGCATCGCGGCATATATCGCATCACCACAAGCAGGACCAAGCACAGCCCGAAGCCGCGAGTTGTAAAGAATCTCTTCGGCTGAATGTTTATTTTATTCTCGAAAATATTTCGTTTGATGAGAGTGATTATTGCCATGGGTGCGTCATGCTCGGCTTGATTAGATGGAGAGTTAAATTACCGGGATGTTCGCGGAGCTTCCTTCGAACTCTAGAGAGTTCCCAATTCTGATTTTTCGGCTAGTTGACCTCGAGCGTCGGTCCAATGAAGTTAGGATTGTAACATAGAGTTGGTCCGGGGTATCCAATCCCGTTGACCTTATATTATATTATATTCTTTGCGAACCGATATGTCTTATGTAAGGCTCAATTCGTCACTCCGCTTTTACAGCCGGACCGTAAATTCCGCGCCGAGCTACTTAGATCATTTTAGGCCGACGCAGCCTATGGCGCAAAAGAGACTCAGACTGATTCAACAAGCAATGCAATTCAATAACAGGGTCGGCTGTGAATGTCTGGAACCGGCCCTTCCAGAAGAAGAATGAGGCCGCCCCTCAAAAAGCAAGTCCATGAAGACGGGCATCCTTCACATCAGCTTCCGTCAAAAAGTTAGAACGCAGCAGAAAACCCGGTAATCTGATGCTTCCCGTGTAGAAGCCTCGTCGAGCCTGGGACCGAGCCGATATAAAATTACATAATTTTATATCGGACTTCCTCCACGACCGCACGTGGTCGGAGTGGCGTCCGCCGCACCTCACGCACTCTCTGGGGAGTCTTCATGTACGGAACGGGGAGCACTGAGTAAGCGAAGATCGCCCCCTCAGGGAGCGGGACCCAATTGCGATCACATCTTTCAAAAAGGTAACAGGGCACAACCGGCAACGAGCTAAACCAGCGCCACGTAATGATGTATATGGCATGTACACGTTCCGAGCTGCATTGTAGCGTGACTCATGCTCCAGAAGCGAGAGTTCCCAGCTTTGCTCTAGTAGCTTTGTGCTTCCTGGACAAACTAAAGGAATACTATTTAGAGAGCGTATTAATGTTCTAATACCCCTCAAGCCCTCTCGATTACATGATGAAAACTTTACATGAGACACATCGTCTTTACTCTATACGAGTCAACAAACTGGTGATGGAATAAGAGAAGATTATTACACGAGATCCTGTCCTCCACAATTCAGCTTGCTGGCAAGAATAACATGCTGATTATAGAGCACAAAACGCTCCTAAAAGAATATAATATTGCATTATGTAATTGAGATCTCTTGCGTGGACGGGTCACCCACAGCACGCTTCAAGAGCTCACACATACCATGTCATGACAGCCTGCATGAGGCAACTTTTACAGACCTCAGATGTCTAGACAATATGTGCCGTAACATCCTACATTATGGTTAGAGGTAGTGGGCGAATACTTATCCAAATACCTACGCATGACATTTATCATCCTTCTACATCTCACGGTAGAATATAACTTTCTTGATAGCTCTCTTGGTACTTATAAATAGGCCATAACGAGCCTTAGCGCATTGAGAGCCGATGCTTTATATTTGGACAGCTTCTTGAAGTGACGACAACGTGCAGCGTACACGTCGATTCACGGCCACAATATTCTGTCTCATCGCCCCTGATTTGATAGCTCTCTCGCATAGAGCGCCTTCTGTGTCTAACCCTATCATGGTCGCCCGGTAGTTACGTTGAGCCGCTATCCAAATGCCCCTACTCCATTCCGCCCCAATTCCCAAACCCATCTCTGTGTGGATGAATCCGGCAGTGCACATCAAACTAAGCCATTCCCAAGTAAGCCTTAGACTTAGACGTAAATTACCGTGTCTACCGTACACCCTAACCTTCTAACTTATGCTACCTCGGAACGTCATGCCTATCAGGTTACCCTTAATTCGTGCGTTTGTATGAGGACGACTCAATCCACGTACGTGGCCCACAAATCCCAAGAGCTAAGCGCAAGACTCCATGACACCTGCTGCATCCTTTCATCGGAGAGTGCCACTAAAAGCTCTAACATCATCCTGGCGAGCAGTAGTGGTAAGAATGGCTCAGCTAGTCAGGGTATTCCGATATACTTTATGCCACACCAGCGGAGAAATTGTGCCAAGACCTCTGGGCTTCGTACCCTACGTGGAGCCCCTGCGCGTAGTAGCTGAACATACTTGTGGAGGAACTTGTGAATGCGACTCCGTGTAGAGAGCCCTTAAGCTCCTCTAAGAACAGAGGAGTTCACACAACAGTAATCACGGTCGACGTGTCCATCTGTGCCTCCCCAACCTCCTTCCGCAGCAAATGCACTCTCGACTATCACCCAGAGCGGAGTAAATTACCTGGGCTAGCGAGTATTCACCCTTGAAGGATTTGCCAAAGTGACAACTTGGTGTTATTGATTACGGCGGATAAAGACATGTTGCTGGACGTCTGATGGACCTCCGGAACCACGTCTTCTTCTCCACACACAAAACAGGTCACTTAACCCTTGAGTTGTCCTTCGATGTGCTGCTACGACGGCTCTTGCCAACAATCCAACGTCGTCACACTCTCACCTTCGATTTGCTCTTTGACTACCGTGGCGACTGTCAACTCATAGGTCTGCTCGTGCTGTGCGGTGCAATCACATCAAGAGTAATAGGAAACGGGGGTGACATCCTCTTCATGTTGTGTGCGCACGTAAGTAATATGTAAGTGATATGGCTGTTCCTCCCTACTATGGACACGCCGTTGGTCGACTCGTCGACTCAGACGTCCCTTCGCAGCAGTATATTTATCTCTCCTCCACGTGGCTGGGAGTGTGTGGACACGTGACCCCGTCATCTACAGTTCGGAGACTCGTGATGCGATCACCCAAAGTGACAATATTAGATTGACTCGCGTTATATGGTGAGAAACTCCACTGGGCAGGATGGTAGAGTACAAGGCTAATCTGTTCCTACCCAAACACTGTCCCCTCAGATCTATGATAATCAAAGACTTGAGAAGTCGTAGATGTACAATATGCGCGACGGTGAATCGTTCATTTTGCCAGCTCCTTGAGAACGACAGAATTAAGGATAAAGTTACACTAATGGTAATCTGTCCTCGTATTCTATTACTGGCAATATATTCTTTCACTCAACGTGCGGTAACTGATCAGCTACACCTTCAAATTTAGTATACAAAAAATGAGTCTGCTCTTGGTAACGAATAGAGCTCTCCCGGATGAGTTTGGATCCCGTCATAGATAAAGAAGACATATCAATAATAGCAAACAACTCCAGATATGAAGAAATAGAATAATATTCATTCAAAAGACGTTAGCATTACGACACAATAGAGGGTTAAGCTAAAAAATACGTGACGATGTCAAAACCGATCATGCATACCGTCTCCATCTTAAGCCACAAAATGAGAGCTTCTATGCATGGAATAGTAATCCACTACGACATAGTCCGTTCCTCTCATAAACTAAGCGGACAACGAAAACTACTGATAATCATCAACTAAATCCCCCATCCATCACCGATACAAGAAGAACTCACATACAACATGCACACAGAGACCGGCTACTCTCCCGTATCCGACAAAGCCAACGTGACAGATCCTGGCTTGCAATCTACTCGGCGACTACGTGACTATCAGCTACCCATAGCCGCGCATTATCCCCAAACCCCGCGTTTCATTGAAACTGAAAACGAGTTCAATCTGCTTTGCGCCTCCTTATCAACTGCAACGCCATCCTAACTGCGAGTCTGTCAAAAAATGCGTTGCCAAGGCAGAGCTGTCTAGTTTCTTCCTAGTCTGACTCCGACGACAACAAAGGCACGTGGCTCCCACGTCAGCCAATGCATGACACAAAAACGATCTCACATGGAAAATAAAACGGTCGTGACTGTACCCATTGCATGCTTGGCGGCTATACCAGTATTTCAATAGCCAACGACAAGGTTCCGATAGGAGACATATGAGCTACATCCAATCTATGACAAACTCTAAAAACGCGCACATGTGAGCATCTCCTCACCAAACGCTGATAACAACGATACAGCTATGCATGTTCGGAAGTGCTCCAGTAACCGGCTTCTTGGAGTTGCGAACCCGTCATCACCTACCGATACCTAAAACTCAGTGGCCATCTGAATAGTCAGTCACACAGAGTCAAGAATTCGCTCATATCCATCGGGGTCGGTCAATAACTGAGGAATAGTCTTCACAATTTACCATGAGGCTCATATGCATCCAATGAGGCCAGACGGAACGCTCAGCACGCGAGAATACGCCTTGTTCGGTTAAGAGACCACACAACCGGCGAGATGTTGCTGTTTCTTCGGAAATATGCGTCGCTATGTATTGAAAGTTCCAAGAAGACCTATGATACTCTTGACGCAGTTCAGGTTTATCTATAACAGCGCCCAAGCTTTCAAGATGGCACGGCGATCTCACTTTTGAATTCCCACACCATTCCAATAAGCGAACTGTCAAAGCTTCCGGCATAAATCGCGGTTGACTATACAAATCTACTCATCAGTGTCTTATGAAGCTTGACTCCAACAGCACACCAACCCCAGAGCTACGACATCAAACGTCAAGTCCACCTGCGCGAAACCTGGCGAAACCTTGTAATATCCAACACTTAACTCTCAAACTTAGCACTTTCTACACGTGCAACTCTTAACTGAAACGTAGTAGCACCTTCCTCCATCTATCTTTCTCGTGTAAGAGCTGCGTTTTCTTCGCTATACAGTGCGAGGATGAGAAAGATGGCTTCAGCTACCATATCTTGATATCTTGCCTCCACGCCAGACAGTGCTTGAGATCGTCTCCCGTACTATCCACCGAGGCGCCCATCATTGATCTACAATTTCAATACATCACAATCGGATATGATAATGTCTCCAGCCTCGTATTGTTCAATTATAGTTAAACTCTACTGCATCGCAACAGACCACATAAAACACCTGTTTCCAGCGTTAACAACAACCTCCCCACAAACCCTTGGTATCAACAATCACACGCTCTATCACAATTCATCGCTTCCGATGCGAAGACATCTTACGCAGTCTCTCCCTCCAGTTGAGAACGCGTATAATTATCCTTCTCCTCCCACAGTTCGTAAGTTGGTTAACAGCCGCTCAACACCTTTTAGAATCAAAATATTCGGAAACATCATCTCCTGATTGCTCCGTCAAAAATCAGACCAGCGGACTCCGAGCCCAAGTTACTCAACTTATATATCTCTATATTGAGCGCTGGTGTCTGAGAATGTATTCATCTCACATCTTCTTCGAACTTATCGCATCGAAACAACGGTCTTTGTCAAAGCTCCACTGCACTACATCACCACCATCTACACACAATCGGACCATCTGCACTCCCCTTCATCTCCCCGGTCCTCCCATCTCCTCGCCCCCGCCTTCCTCCCCCGTCCCACTGAACCAGCACTTCCTACCTACCCCAGTATGAAGTCAACGGCCACCATTCAATAATGCGTTCATGATAACCTCACTACTGGCGTCATTGTTTCCTCTCCTTCCATGCCCTAACGCTAAACATAATTAAGTATCACTCCTCTCCAAATGTGCATAGAAATAAACTTAGCAAAACCCGTCATTGCGCACTCCGTTGTTTTCCTCACTACACTAAATTCGTCAGCGCTCTACGCACTACCTCGATTATACCGTTCTAATACAATATTCTTCTTCTCCAACAATTTATCTTTTCCACAAAACTATTTCTTCATTATAATTAATCCATCAAATAACTCACTCCTATCGTATATATATATATATATATATCCGAAAATATATACGCTAATATTTTTTTGTAGAAAAATCATCCTTTATACATGACGTCTCCTTGAAGTCATATTATTTCCTGGTCGGCGGCGGATAACTATTCGAGTACGTTCTGAAGGTGGTGTAACCGTCTCGATGGGTTCAATTTAGCAGCTATATGACTTATCTTTCTTCCTTCCTACCAATATTCCCATACCTCTCATACAACAAAGATATGTCAACGCAAAATAAAACAGATAAACCCCCACCCCCCCAAACAAGAAAAACTAAATCTCTTCCATATTATTTAACATTCCTATTTAAATCAATTCTCTCTCCATTAACAAACTCCTCTCTTAACTTATCCTATAACCTTATTCCCACAAACCCATCCCAATCCTTCCCCATATATCTATGCATCTAAAGTCAATAATCTACCCCCCAACTGCGCCCGAGCGCATGTAGAGTGATCCAATTTGACAACGATCAAATTCTGACGGATATATACCAATATTGATAACCGATAATACGAAGCCGGTTCGAGATTTGTAGTGTCGAAACGCTCAGTCGACGGCCCGGGGGGTCGGACCCAGACACCCGGTTTGCCTGCACCCCCATCTCACTGACGCCGTCCGACGTCTGGAAGACACACACTCCACCGCACCCCCCTGTCCGGTACAGCACGGCCAGCGTCGTGCCCTGGCAACGGAGTCAGGAGCGGACGCGCGCGTCAGCCGACGAGACTCAGCGTCGGCCGCATCGGGCAGCGCGAGGAAGGTGCGGCCAGGAGCTCGTGGAAGGCTATCGGTCGGAGGAGGTCTCGAGGCCGCGGGAGAGCGGATCGGCGGCGTGATGGAGAAGCTCGGATGGGCTGCGAGGTGGGTTAGGCTGTGCACGCGGCTGCGGCTAAAAAGAGGGGTGGGAGAGAAGAGTGGCTCGAATGGGCGTAGGCGAACCTGGAGCGAGATCGGAGAGAGAAGGAGGCGGCCAGGAGCGGACGAGGAGGCGGAGGCGGGATCTCAGGCGAGGGCGCTGAAGGGATGCACTTGTAGGCGGCAAGCTCAAGCGTGCGAAGCTGGCTGGCGGTTGCGGCGATGTTTGGCTGAAGGAGCCCGGTGCGGGACTGGAGGAGTGCTGCCAGCGACAACTTCGAGCTCGAGAAGCCAGTCGCGGAAGGAGGATTCGTGGCAGCGCTTTGAGCTCGAGGGGCGATAAGGTGTCGCCGGGAGCTAGGAGAGAGAGAGCGACAACGCGAGAGAAGATGAAGAAGAGAGAGAGAGCAGAGACGAGAGAGAGCGGAGACGAGAGAGACGACGAGCAGACGAGAGAGAGAGAGATGTAGCGGGGTACGGGACTGCTGGGTGCTGAAACAAGAGCAGGGTATGGGTTACGTTATAATATTATATATAATATTTATAATAATACTTTATTATACTATTATCATTATGCATCTATTGTTAGGGTTAGGTTAGGGATAAATTAAACGAAAATAATTAAAATAAATAATTACGGGTACTTAAAAAATTAAACTAATTACGGAATAATTATCTATAAAAAACGTATCAGTTGTATTAATACAACCACTGATACATAACTAAAGAAACAATACTATAAATTGTACAATTAAACAAGAATAATTAATAAAATATATAATTACTTATTTAAAAAAATCAAATAATTATGGAATAATTATCTACGTGATAAAACATACCAGTTGTACTAATACGACAGATGATACACAATAATTAAAATAATACAATAATTTATACAATAATACGTAATTAATAATTCAACATAATACACGAAGTAATACGTAATAGTAATAATAATACGACGTATTATTTAAAATGATACGTAATAGCACCGATAACACAATAGATTAATTCTAAAAAATTTTACCGCACAAAATAAATTTATAAATATTAAAATTTTTTAAATAAATATAAATTTTGGACTTTTAAATCATAGAAATTCCTAGAAAATCAGAAAAAATACAAATACTCTTTTAAAAATAATAATTAAATATTTTAAAATACCAGAAAATAATTTTAACTAGCATCAAAATTTCATTGTTATTACATTCTACACCCCCCCCCCCTTAAAATAAATTATGTCCTCGGAATTAATCCCAAGGACAGAGATATGGAACAAGAGTGATTACTTGCAAATCGACGAGATAAGAAACAATGGGAAGCTCCAGAGCCAAAGAGTGATGAAGCAAGAATGGAAGAAACAAGAACCTTGTCTAGTGTAGAAGGAAAATACATCTAAGCTAGCACTCATAAACAAATCCTATCATAATATCATAAGGCAATGCGAAATAAGGAAGTTCATATGCAAATAAAACTAAGAATGAACTATTCTTACCGGTGATAACTTGGCCGTTCGCCTCAGCTTCCACACCTGACATCATAAACATCCGACGAGGCGGTTTCTACCTTTGCGCTTCCTGATAAACTTATCTCTACGGAGGAAGAGGGCCTGCTTTAGGGTAGGGTCCGTGCTGAGTTAGAGCTGCTGAAGCTGGTCAAGGTGGAGCTGGAAGAGCTGCTCGAAATGGTGGTAGGGGCAAGCTGGCCTACTATCACTGCAGACAGTCCTTATTGACATGGTCGAGGGACCCATAGTTATAGCACAGATGAAGATGCCTGGGCCACTCCTGCTGGGTATGCCCAGGGTACCTACAATAGGAACACTACACAAAAGACTGGCTCTGAGACTGCACTCCAGGACACTGATAAGGGTGTGCCTGATGAAATGGCTGACGCTGAGAATGATGCTTCCTTTGTGGATTCTATTGTTTCCTCTGAGGAGGATGTTCAACATTCCTAGCTGGAACTACTGGTGCCCTGCTCTGAATCACATGTGGGTCTTCAGGTTCCTTATGCACACTTTCAATCTCACACGCTACATCCATCATAGCGTCATGGGTTTCAAGTGCTCTACCAGCCAAAGAAAAGCTAATATACTTATCCAGACCCTTCTGAAACTGACGCCTCCTAATAGTAGGGTCTGTAACCAGGTGGGGAGCATATTGACTCAGGGAAGAGAACTTGGCCTCATACTCATCAACTGATCGGCCTCCCTGCTTGAGCTCAACAAACCTACGCAGGAGTTTGTCCCGAGCTGACTGAGGAAAATACTTCCTGTTGAAGCGCTCTGTGAACGTCTCCCATAGGATTGGCCTCTCCAAATGGGTCTTCTTAGCTGCCTACCTTATCCGAGCGGTATCGATGAGCTGAATATCCATAAGATCTACCCATTCAACAGGGGCAATACGGGTCACCGTGAGAATAGTCTCAGTGACCTTCAGGAACTCCTCCACTGCTAGAGGTCCTTCAGCACCAGAGAAAGAAGGGGGTCACATGTACCGTAACTCCATAACACCAGACTCTACGTGAGGGGAAGGCTGGTGCTGAGGTTCCCTATGCAGCTGCCCAGCTAAGTGCTGCTGATTAGTAACCAATCCCTGAATAATCGCCAGAAGTTCGTTCGGATCCACTTCGGGCGGTAGGGCACTGCTACCAGACGGATTACTATATCCACGCGTACCCACCATGGTTCTGAAGGAAAGCAATGATCAATAGGAAAACTAAGGTTAAAATCAAAACAATATATCGGAAAATAGGAATCAAAACATAGTTATTAAGATAATAGTATAAGAACTTAATTGTAGTCTTACGGATAAAATATGATATATATCTAAATTGTCTACTATATTCTTACTAGTGAGGACTCGGGACCGTGACCTGCATGGGCCACTACTAAAACCTGTCACGCCCCGCTTTCTAAAATACCAGAGAATCAGAACGTGAACAAGCCCGCGATGTATTAGATTGAGAAGAAATATTTCTTTCTTTCTTTTTCGTTTCTTCTCAATCTAATACGCTAAGTGTCAAGCAAAAGAATATTTGTCACCGGTCCCCGATCACAATAGTAAGAATATAATAACAACCCAGAATAAGAAATAGATATATCATCAAAAGTAGATCATCCTAGATATAAATATATGGGTCAAACATACCCTTATTACAAAAACGGTCCAATTAGGAATACAAAAATACAAAGTCCATAATAAAAGAAAATACTGATAAAATAACTAAATCCATCATCAAACTAAAGAAAATATGACAAAGAGTTCTAATGTTCCACAAGTACTACAGAAGAAAACCACTACGCTTCAGCTTGTTCTTCTACTCCATCGGAAGAACACTCCGACTGTGCATACACCGGCTCTGCTGCATCATCGAACTGGACCTGTTCGTCCCCTAAGTCTAACGCACACCAGAGAAAATAGGTGTACGTCAGCATGCATGGCACACCAAAAGATCTCACATGGAAAAATAAAATGGTCATATGACCCATGCTATAACAGTAATAATACCGGTAGGAAAGACAATGATACATGCAACTGAAAATCTAATAAATCAAGATGTAATCCTCATCTAAACATGATAACATACAGCTATATGAATACAGTAACTGGGTTGAATACTAACCATCCTAAAACTCATTGGTCCACATCTCACACAGAGTCAATGCTCATATCATCGGATAACTGACTGTTCATAAATCCCCTATGTGCATCCAATACTACTACACAAACTTGGTCAGAGGACTACACGCAATCAGTTTTTAGCCTGGTTCGAACTCAAGCTAAACTCGGGTGAATATCAAATTCACAGACCAAAGTGACTACACAAACTTCACTTTGACCCAACAAACCAACCCTAGTGCTACAAAAACTCACTGCGGCGAGCTTGGAAGATACATCAACAGTCACATCCAATCACATGAACAAGGACTTCCCCATCCCAACTCTTCTCGCTTTTCTAAGTCAAACATAATCCACACTATCTCTGGTTCACCACCTAAATTCAGTCAACACACCCACCCATGTCACTAGGTCTGTTCATGACGCACGAGGCCACTAAGTCATAAACTACTAAGGCTCTCAATCACAACAAGAGGCAACAAATAAAACTAATTCTATACAATAATAACATAGCATGTCGAACATGATTAAACAAGTTTGTAAAGCATGAATAATCACTATATTAAAACATGGAATGCATGAACATCCTACCGCAGTATGAATGCACACATAAATAGGTTTCATTTGTAACTTACTACTTGGTGTCCAAACTTCTCATGTAAGCTAACCGTAATTAAGTATCCTCTAATATAATAATATGGTAAAAAGAAAACTAGAAACCGATATCGTTTTTCACATGAAATGTCGCGCTCTATGACTATCGGTTATATGTTCTTAATTAATAAATATTCTTTTTCTAAAATTATTCTTTAAAACTATTTCTCATTATAACTAATTTAACATAATATATTTATGTAATATATATGTTAATTCTTTTCTGCATGAATAGTAACATTTCCATATTTTATAAATTACCTTAAATTTATTTCTTTTTCGATAATATTTCGTAAATTCTAAGTTTAACACCTAAGTCATCATTTCAAATTATTATTCTAAAATAATTCTTTTTCCTCGAAATAAATTCTTTTAAAAATATTATAAATTCTTTAAAATAATTTCATTTTTAAAATAAATTCTTTTAATTTATTATAACTATTCTGAAAATACTATTTAACACATATCTATAATTTAAATCAATATTATTCACCAAAACCTACGCAATTAATTATAATACAAAGTAATCTACACATATAAATATTGAAACGCTAATACGGAGCGGCGAGATCTTGCATCGGTGCGTCGAACAAGTCACCGTTGATGGCACGGGTCGGATCGGACGCGGTGGAGCGCGGCATACGGAGCGGCGAGATCTTGCATCGGTGCGTCGAACAAGTCACCGTTGATGGCACGGGTCGGATCGGACGCGGTGGAGCGCGGCTTCATTTTTAAAATAAATTCTTTTAATTTATTATAACTATTCTGAAAATACTATTTAACACATATCTATAATTTAAATCAATATTATTCACCAAAACCTACGCAATTAATTATAATACAAAGTAATCTACACATATAAATATTGAAACGCTAATACGGAGCGGCGAGATCTTGCATCGGTGCGTCGAACAAGTCACCGTTGATGGCACGGGTCGGATCGGACGCGGTGGAGCGCGGC